>NW_026712119.1:0-76697 GCF_030504385.1 Musca domestica
GATGGGCTATATCGGTTCACGATATCGTATCGTATAACGGTAACCCCCGATATTCGGTATTTTGATGATTATAACAACATTTTTCAATGGAATTGTCTGAGATTCTACACAAGAAGTTCTTTGCGGGAATTTTACCGCCTGTAAGGGAATTGTCTATATAGGTCCAGGATATCGTATATCTACCATATATAAGTGCATGATATCGTATATCATGCCATATAACGGTACCTCCCGATATTCGGCAAAAATTACTTATGCAGGACCATGGGGCTATACGAACCCCATATAATGGTTTTCATTTAATTGGTATTTTTCGGCGGATTTTTTTTTTTTAATTTAAAGATCCTTCAAAATTGAGGAGTGAGGTAGTAAGGTAGGGAAGAGAGAACTTAGCTGCTTTTTACTTGTTCTTTCCTTATTTCGAATTTTCATTTTCAATTTCAAAGATAAAAACACAAAGTTGTACATTTTTTGATTTAAATTTTAAAAAAATCTGCAAAAAAATAACTTATTTTTCCTGAACAAATGTTAATTCCCTAAGTTGGAGAAAGGACGTCTCCTATAGGACTCAGCAACAAAAAATAGCCTTTATATTGAAACGAAAATAATATATTAATAATATAGTAGTTAAAATTTCTCCTTCCGAATATTTTCTATATCGAAATTAAAAAAACCGTTATACCACAACATTTCATTCGAAAAAGTTTTCCGATTTTAGAACCTTCAAAACATTATATTTAGTACACCATTGATATGCGAAAGCTCAAAAACACCACTGCGCATGTCTCTATATTTACAAAAACAAAAAAAATATTTTCATCTGACACAATAATACCGACTGTGATAGTGTAAACATAAACAAAACACAAAACTAATAAAAATAATAATAATTTACAGGAAAAAGATACGGCATTTAAATGTGGCTTAAATTCGTTTTAGGATTACTCCTGGCCTATTTGTACTTTTTTGTGTTCAATGATAAGCAAGGTAGGGAAAATGGGAAAATGAAAAATTGAAATAATTGTCACTTACCATTCATGTACATCCGATCCGATCCATCGTTACAGAAGCACCTGCAAGAAAAGAAAAAACATGTAGTGCCGGTAGTGCTGGTGGTGGTGGAGCCAGACGCATTGACAGCAAATGGTTGATTCCACCAAATGTCGAGGTGCCACAACCGCCATCCATGTCAACATTGCATGTCTATTCGGATGCGGCGGTGTGTTCCGACAAAGCCGTCTGCAGTAATATTGGCAAAACTTTACTCCAGCAGGGTGGAAATGCCATTGATGCTGTGATTGGAACGCTACTTTGTAATGGCCTGGTGACCATGCAAAGTATGGGTTTGGGTGGAGGAGTTATAATGACTTATTATGAAAGAGAATCACAAAAATCCTTTAGCATAATGGGTAGAGAACGAGCTCCGGGAAAACTCAAAGAAGAACTATTAAAAACATTTGAGAATTCGGAAAATTTGGCCCAATCTCCATTGGCCATTGCCGTACCTGGAGAGGTGGCTGCCTACTATGAAGCCCACAAAAGATTTGGATCCCTGCCATGGCAATATATAATGCAACCCACAACGGAGTTATGTATAGAAGGTTATACATTGACACGACATCAGCGCGATGCCTTGTTCCTTAATGAGCAACGAGTTCGCAAAGATCCTCTGCTGCGTCAAATGTTTGTAAATCCATCAAATCAACAATTTTATCGCGAAGGAAGTCACATTGATATACCTCAGGAATTATGTACCACTTATAACATGCTAATGCAGGATGGGCCTTCAACATTTTACAATGGTACCTTGGCCTCGTTAATTGTGGAAGATTTGAATGAAATGGGTTGCCCCATAACCACGGAAGATCTAAATGGTTATCAAGTGGATGTAGTTGATTCGTTAAGAATTGATATCGATGATTTCGTTCTACATGTGCCTTCACCTCCAGCCAGTGGTCATATTGTGGCCTTTGTAATGCAAATTTTGAAACCATTTAAAAAGTCCTTTGTAAAATTATTGGATTTCCGTGATGTCGATATTCATCGCATTGTTGAGGCGTTGAAATATGGGTTCGTCAAACGTTGGGAATATGACACGGAAGTTGATAAAGAGGTAAAATAAAAATATTGGATACAACATTCTAGACTTTCTACAATTAAAAAATATTTAAATATTTTATCGAAATTCAATTATTTTATATTTTTATGAATTGTCTGTCAGGTTTTGAGTGACCTTCTATCACTGGACTATGCCAAAAACATATCACTTTTCATAAACGATATAAAGACTTTTGATGACCCCTCGCATTATGGAGCAAGTGTGGATCTTAAGTATACACCAGATTATGGTACGGCTCAAATTTCCGTTCTGGCCCCCAATGGGGATGCAGTATCCGCAACGAGCTCCATTAATTATTAGTAAGTATTTAATTCAATATTAATATTATCCTCAGCCAATGTCCGTATAATAAATATATTTTGACCTGTGATATGACTATTCAAAATGTTGACCCTTTATGGAGGAGGTTCCGAAGAAGAGGGCCAATTTTGTCAAACTGACATAAGTCAGATATAAATAGTAAAACGTGCTAAATTTAGACTATATCGACCACTTTCTTCACTTTATATGAGATATGTGATCATTTTTGTAAAATGTGGAAATGTGGGTGAGGTTTCAGATATAGTGGAGCGAATAAATGTCAATGAAAATTTTAGGCCGATAAATTCTATATTCACATCATATCTCTGGTTGAGAGAAATATTTAGATATAAGTATAGGCAAGTTTTGTCATAAGCCATTACAATATTCAAATGCGAAAATTTGGTGAATAATGTAACTAAAATCATCAAAATACCGAATACCGGGAGGTACCGTTATATGGGGGCTATATGAAGACGTGGACCTGCACGGACAATTTGCATAGGCTGTAGTATCCATTTCGATCTTCAAATACCAAATTTTAAACAGTTCCGGTGAAAATGTAGCTAAAATCATCAAAATACCGAAAGAGGTACCATTGTATGGGGGCTATACTAAAACGTGGATCTACATGGCCCATGCAGACCAAACACACATTTCCTTAAAATTTTATCAACCTAGTTAAATTCGTTCGGATGTTATAGTGATTTGCACAGATGGACGGCCATATCTAAATCGACATAGATTTTTATGCTGATCAAGAATATATAGGGTGAGACAAAAAACTGTAACAAAGTCAAATGCCATGATTTTTATTTTAAATTTTCTTGAATGAAAGCAAAAACTGTCGGAGATAACAACAAATTTTAGAATAAGTTTAAGTTTGTTCGAATTGGTCACCTTTGGCACGAATTAGGGTCTTCAAACGGCCAATGAAACTGCCACGCGCTGTCCGTATGTTACTCTGCGGTATTTTGGTCCGTTCCCGGCGAAGCGCTTGCTTGAGGTGATCGACACTTTGGTATGTTTTAGTGCTAACCTTGCTTTGCAAAATACTCCAACGGATTGGTATCCGGAGAATTGGCGGTCATTGTGAGCTTGAAATGAAGCAAGGAACCTCATATTGTAACCATTCTTGAGTGGTAATTATTCTGATGCCACGGTCGATTAATACCACACATCATACCCATGGCCGGCGCTTGGGTTCTGGTGGCCAACCGAAGGTGCACATTTTCAGTTGACCTCTTTGGCAAGTAAAAACGATCATTTTGTTTGTTTACAAACTGCTGGACAACGAATGCTTTCTCATCGGAGAAAACCAAATTCAGCAGTTCGCCACTTTCGGCCAAATGAAGCAACTCTTTAACTCTTTTTTAGTCTATTTTCTTTCTGTTGCGGTGTAAGTTCTTGCACTTCTTGGAATTTGAATGGCTTTACCCTGAGCTCATTTTTCAATATTTGTCGAATGGAATATTGCGATATGCGATCCAGGTCACGAGCCATTTTTCGGCCACTGCGACGCCGGTTTCGATTAAGTCGATTCTTTACTTTTCGAACCATTTCTGCTGATGTTGCTGTTTTCTTCCGTCCACTTCCTTGACGTCGGGCTACGCTACCAGTATCACGGTAACGAGAGATGGTACGAGACACAAAAGATTTATTCACATTTAAATGCTGGAGTGCTCTAACAATAGCCACTTGTGGTTTTCCAGCCGAATATGAAGAAATTAGACGTTTGAATTCCATCACGAATAACTTTTATTCTGGAAAGTTGTCACCAAAATGCTTTTGTAAGCTTGTAAACAATATAATGGGCTGTCACTGGAATAATTTAACAGCTGTCGGACAAGTGGCTTAGAGATGACAACAGTCTGAAGTTGGTTGCAGTTTTTCATCTTACCCTGTATGTGACCATTTTTAGAGAATATTAAAATGTGGGTGAGGTTTCAGATATAGTTGAGCGAAAAATTGTCAATGAAAATGTTAAGCCGATAAATTCTATATTCACATCAGATCTCCGGTTAGGAGAAATATATGTGATCTCTACCATGCTTATAAAAGATTTTGTGTTAATAGAAATATTGAGATGTGTTAAGTCCGAATGGAATCGGATGTTAATTTGGCGTTTTATGAGTTTCATGGGTATTACAAATTTTACGACGTACTAAGTTTGGACCGAATCCCATGCTCCCTTCGAGAATTATCGCGCGCACCAGCTAGCCAAACAGACAGACGGATGGACACGCCCAGGTCGACTCCAAATGTCCTGAAACGGATTTGGACCAAAGAGACCTAGTGTCTAAAATCGTTATTTCGATGAGGCACGTTTTGGCCGTATCAAATGATGTATACCCTCTGTAGCCATATATCTAGGGGGTATAAATATTCCTTTTTTGCTGGCATCCTGATTTTTTTTAAATTTTATCCTTTTTTATAACGAGGCCATTTTGAATTTTTAACAATTGTAACAATTTTCCAGCCACCTTTTACCGCCGACACAGTATCTTTTATTTTTTGAAAAATTCGACCGCCTATGGCTGAGATACCAGCAGGAGTGGGCTAAAATATTATTTTTCTTTTGTATGAACTTATGTTGATAAAAATTATGGGATGTCAGAAATTAAAGAAAATCAAGTTAAAAAGCTACTAAGATCGGCCGGGCCAAAATTTTATGATCTCCACCATTTGGAAGAAACTTAAAATTTTTCAAAAAAAAAAAAAAATCCGTCGAAAAAAATCAAAATTTCTGTCATAGCTTGCAGTACTTATTGCGAACTTCAAATACGAAATTTGAAAAAAAAAAAAATCCGAAGATAATGTCGCCGAAATCATCAAATCACCGAATAACTGGAGGTGTCGTTGTATGTGGGCTATACGATGGCGTGGACCAGTATACGCAAATTTTGTCATAGTCTGTAGTAGCCATTACGAACTTTAAATATGAAATTCGAAAATCATCAAAATACCGAATATTGGAAGGTACCGTTATAAGGGGGATATACGAAAACGTGGACCGACAGACAGACATCGCTAAATTTGCTTAGAATTTTTTTCGGGTCTATCATGATTATTTCGAGGAGTTAAAACGGAATGATCCGTGAAAAAACGTGAACACTGTTTTCATATCAATATTAATATATCCTCCTAACTATGTGAAGGGGATTCTAAGCATTTTAGACCTCACAAAGTATTCTTAATCATTTAAAATGACGATTTAGTCGATATTAGTCGATTGTCTGAGAAAATCCCTCTGCATTCTATGTTAACGGATTGTTAGAAATGATGTGTCAAATTCTGGTACACTATTTTGAGTTTTAGGTTATGTTAATTGAATTCATTTTTTTAATAGTTATTTATTGTAATTAAATATTTGAATTATTGTATTTTTTCTCCTTTCAGTTTTGGCAGCGGTCGCATGGGGTCTCGTACGGGTATACTCTTCAACAATGCCATGTCAGATTTCACCGTTAATGGCCTGAGAAACTACTTTAATTTACCAAATGTGCCGAAACGCAATAGAATCAAACCTCACCTACAACCTATGTCTTCCATTGCACCGCTCATTGTGACACACAAAGAAAGCGGAGATGTTCGTTTAGTGACCGGTGCTGCCGGAGGGTCTCGTATTATTTCGACATTAGTACAAATATTGATACGCATTCTATGGATGGATAAAAATATTAAACAGGCAATTGATTTTGCTCGATTCCATCATCAGCTGTTACCGAATACCTTGGAATATGAATTCGGCATTTTACAGCAGGTGGTTGAAGATTTAGAGGCACGAGGCCATGCAACAGAGAGGGTGCGTCATAAGAACACCGCTGTTTGTGGTGTGGAAAAGGTAAAGGGTGCTGTCTTGGCCAATGTGGACTATCGTAAGGAAGGCGGAGTGGATGGTTTTTAGAGGTAATTATGGGAGTATTTATTTCAATTGATATAAGAATGTAATTTTGAAAATGTATCAATGTCGTGAGGATTCAAAAATCAATTAACCCAAGTGGGTAGGAGGGTAATTGCAACTTACGAAAATTACACCATATACAGTAATGAATTTATAGTTAATCGATTTTATTTACTTAATATTTCCGACTAAATTCAAATTTAGTTTCCAGTTTACTTTGAACCTAAACGACGCTAAGTACATTACCGGTCTTGCCTAATGACCAACGGAAATAATTTTCAAAATCAACCTCCTCAACCTGGGATATTCGCCCGCTTAATCATATATTACCTCAACCAGTTGAGAACATTTTTGATCAGTACTACTTTAAATGGTTTGAAATATTTGGCATTTAAATATTTAACGTTTTTGGAAAAGTAAGTTATCTTATTTTTAAGTTTTATTTTGAATAGCAGAAACTCTGATATCGGTATGAAAATCTAACAAGAAATCTGACTTTTTGAAATATTTTTCTTCCGTCCCTAGGAATTAATTGAATATAGTGTAAAATAAATCCACATATATAAAAGAGTAAAAAACAAGTCAAAAAGTAGTGAGTTCGGCTTGGCCGAACTTTGAATACACTCCACCACTTGGAACGTATTTGAAAATTTTCCAAAAAAAAAAGAAAAAATAAATAAATAAATAAAAAATCCGTTAAATATTCTGTTAAAATTTTAAAAATACCGAATACATGGAGTTGCCTTTATTTAGAAATCTATACGAAGGACATACGAAGGCAATTTATTGTCACAGGCTGTAGAACCTACTAAGAACTTCAAATACTAAATTTGAAACAATTCTGGTGAATAATGTCGCTGAAATCGCCAAAACACCGAAAATAGGGAGGTACCGACATATGGGGGCTTTACGAAGACCTGGACCTGCAAAGACAATTTTCTGCCATAGACTGTAGTACCCATTAGGACTTTCAAATACGAAATTAAATTCAATTCCATTCAATAATGTCGATAATATGTCTAATCGGGGGCATATATAGCCCATTTCAATACCAAAAGTCCTGCAGACGAAATACACATCTGAGTAAAATGTTATCAAGCTACTTCAGACACTTTTTCAATCTAGAGTGATTCGGAATCTAGAGTGATTGCCACAGGTGGACAGACGGACGGACAGAGAGAAAATATATGCTGATCAAGAATATATATTCTTTGTGGCGTCTAAAATGTATATTTCGAGGTGTTACAAACGGAATGACAAATTTGATATACTATGGTGGATGGTATAACTAGTAACTGACGGAAATACTGTTTCATCAACGCCCAGGAAAAACGGCTAAAGCTAAAATCTTGAAATGTTGCATGTGGGTAAAGGTTGGCAGGTAGGGGTTAGAAAAGCCTGAGTCTTTAGAAATTCGAATAGGAAGTCCATTAAAAGTACAAAAAGACAATAATATTCGTACTTTATGTACTAAATAGTACTCAATTCGGTACAATTTTGTTTTGGTTGAAGGGATTAATCTAAAAATTTAAAATGTTGGTATTGGGGTTCTGGTTACCCACCACCATAAGATAAAGAGTTCGATTTAGAAATGCGGTCAATAAACGAACGAATGGTATAAAATGGTACATATTCTTCTAAAGGGTACTAAATTTAGAATTAGGGTAAGGGATTGAATTGGAGGACTAAAATAGCTTGAAACATGGAAGAGTATTTGAAAATATGTACTAAGAAGTACTAAATAGTACTAATTTGATATTGGGTGAAGGGATAAACCTGGATATGGGAAATTTGGAGGAGAGTCTTTGATGTTGTGTAGGTTAGACAAACTAAAGGGTTCTTCGACATTCTAACCATACGCGTAGCGAAATTACTAAAATGCACTAAATTATGTACAATTTAAACTTATGTGAACGGATAGTGGGAAAATGTTGAATTTGATATGAGAATCAATTCTTTAAAATTGGATTGACATAAGTATGTAGTTTTGAAAATGTGTACTAAGCATAAAAACTGGACTAAATGATAACAAAATTTGTAAAATTCCGTTTTGGGCGAACGGAAGGAATTGGTTATTTGAAATGTTGGTGCTGGGGTCCCAGATGGTGGTGTGTCTGTGATAAAGAAGTGGTTTTGGAAATGTGTGCTACAAGGTCACGAAAAGTACTAAATAGTATTATATTTGGTACAATTAGATATTGTGTGAACAGATAAGGCTTACAATCTGAAATTTGGTGACAGGGTAATTCTTTATAGACAAAAATGGTGGTTTGGACAGACAAATTGAATGTGGGTTCATAGTGCAATGGGTTTACGAATATCCTCCTGGTTAAACTTGAAAATGAAAATTTTTGAAGACTTTTTGATGTGAAACGTTAACATTTTCCTATTATTCTTTCTGAAAAAGGACAAATTGTGCATTTTGAGTACTAAAAGGGCTAAACACTATTGAAAGGAATCTAACATTAAAATTCTTGAAATAACTATAAGTAGAAAATGTATGTTCTCAATGAATTAATGACTGATATCAATGGACAATTCTAAAAAAAATGATTATATAAAAATGATAAATTTGGTTAAGTTCGATACCTACTTTGATAATATTTTATTTTATTTAAATCAAGTGACATATATTTTATTTCTTTTTTTCACAGATTATTTTTCCTAATATGTTTCGTTGCGGCCGCTTATAATTCTTTGAATTTTGCCCTTAACATCATTGATAAGTGGAAAACTTCCCCGGTTATTATAATCATGAATCCCGAAGCCACATTGATTACCAATGACCCATTTCCGTCGGTAACCATTTGCAATATGAATCAGGCCAGCAAGAGGAAAGTGAGCAATTTTAATGTGTAAGTATTGAAATGTAATTTTCGTATGATTTTATGATATTATTTAAGGCAAAAATTAAGTTCCGTCACACAATTCTTTTATTTTTTATTTCTTACAGAAATTCTTCGGATTATGCAATGCGAACACGGGTGTGTTTCCAAGAGTTAAATTACACTGCTTATGCGAAGGCACCTTTCCACAAAGCCAACGATTCCCTAGTGAATTTTATATTAAGAGTAAGTATATATCAAAGATTCCAAGGTATTGTGGTATCCACCAAATAAAATATTTTATTTAATTAATATACATATAAAGAAACATTTGTATAAATGATTAAATTTATAATATTTTTACTAAATTGATATAAGGTTCGAAGATTATACACATTCCACTCCTTCGGTACCCAATAAATCGTAAACGGTAACATACGTTTATCGCATGTATCCGTCGACTAGCTTTTTCATATTTGTTGTATTTTTCCGTCTTTCAGAACAAAATATTGCGCAAAAGGGTTTTTGAATTATCTAAAAAAGACAAGTAAAAAAGCCGAGCCGAACCATAAATGCCATCCACCAATTGGAAGGAGCTTAAAATATGTTAAAAAAGTTCATGAAAATTAACTTTAAATGAAGACCGATATATGGGGACTATACGAAGATTACAAATTTTTATCATAGTATGTGGTACCCAATAGGGCCTAATGTCGCTAATGTTATTTGTAGGGTATAAAAAAACGTGGACCTGCAAGAACAATTTTCCGTCATAGGTTAAGATATCCATTACGAACTTCAAATACGACATTAAGAACAATTCTGGTGAAAAATTACGCTATGAGGCTATACGTAAACGTTGACCGAGATGACCCATTTATGAACTCAACCTGCCTACTGACAAAATTCACATATGTGCAAATGTTTAGCCATTTATTTCACTTCGTTCAAAAGATTGCAACAGACATTTGGACGTCGCAAAATTAATTTTGAATTTTACGCTGCTCAAGAATATATATACAGGGTGAAATAAAAAAACTGCAACAAAGTCAAACGCCATAATTTTTAAATTTTTTTTAAATTTTATTGAATATTGAAAGCAAAAAATGTCGGAAATATCATCAAATTTTAGAATGGGTTTAGATTAGTTCGAATTGGTCACCTTAATTATGGCCCTCGAACGGCCAATGAAATCGTCACACGTTGCCCGAATGTTGCCCTGCGGTATTTTGGCCGATTCTCGGCGAAACGCTTGCTTGAGTTGATCGACACTTTGGTATTTATTAGTGCCAACCTTGCTATCCAAAATACTCCAGACACAATAGTCCAACGGTTTTGTATCCGAAGATTTTGGTGGTCATTGTGCCCTGGAAATGAAGCGAGAAACCTCATTTTGTAACCATTCTTGGGTGGCGCGTGGTGAGTCCTGTTGGAATGTCCAAGGTCTGTGGGCAAAATGGTTGCATGCCCAAGGTTTTAATACAACCTTCCGAATATTTTCGAGATAATGTTCGGCGTTAACTCTGATGCCACGGTCGATTAATACGAGCGGAGAGCGACAATCGGTTGTTATATCGACCCACACCATCTCCATGGCCGGCGATTGAGTTCTGGTGGCCAACCGAAGGTGCACATTTTCAGCTGACCCCTATGGCAGGTAAACTCGATCATTTTGTTTTTTTACAAACTGCTGGACAACGAATGTTTTCTCATGCGAGCGGAGAAAACCAAATGCGGCAGTTCACAACTTTCGGTCAAGCGAAACAACTCTTTAGCTCTTTTGAATCTATTTTCTTTCTGTTGTGGTGTAAGTTCTTGACCTTTTTGGAATTTCAATGGTTTTACCCCGAGCTCATTTTTCAATATTTACCGAATGGAATATTGTGATATGTTCAGCTCACGAGCCATTTTTCGGCCACTGCGACGTGGGTCTCGATCAAATCGCTTCTTACTTTTCGAACCAGTTCTACTGATGTTGCTGTTTCCTTCCGTCCACTTCCTTGACGTCGGGCTACGTATCACGGTAACGAGCGATGATACGAGACACAAATGATTTATTCTAGAGACTATCACGCTTGAATTCCATCACCAATAACTTTTTTCTCTAAAGTTCTTATTAAAATGCTTTTGTTCGCTTGTAAAAATATAATGAGCTGTCACTGGAATAATTTGGCTTAGGAATGACAGCAGTCGGAATTTGGCTGCAGTTTTTTCATCTCACCCTGTATTACTACTTCATTTGGGACCATCCCATTCGCGGTAAAACTATTCAATCAAATCCAGAATATATTCCTGTGGATTCAAATTATTGTTTTTGATAAATTTTGTTCATTTCTTATAAATCTCGTAAAATGCGAGCGTTGATTCCGGTTCGGACTAATTTTTGATAATCGTTTTATTCTTGACAAATTTCGACTGATTTTTTTTTATCAGAGATTTCCTGGCCAAGAGTAGTAAGATTTTTGTAATTTTTAACCTTTTCAAAAACTTTCTGATTAATAATGTTGAATTTGTAAATATTTTAAGGGACTTTCCAGCCGTGTATAAATCATAAATATTTTTACAATATAAATATTTTTTTTTTAATGACAACCTACAAAAAATTATTTTTAAGATTTCGTGTCCAAATTTTGTAGTCATGGATTTAATTTTTTTTCAATTAATTCCCGAACAGAAAACCTTAATGTTTTTAAGAAATTGCCTAAATATTATTTTATTTTGCATTTTTGGTGATAAATCAGTAGGTATTTTATGATGAATATATTATATAAAAATTAAATAATGAATATTTTATGTAAAAGCGAAACAAAAAATGGATCAACTACTAATTTGTTAAAATGTATTTAATTTTTATATGATTAAATTTCATATGTTTTTTATATAAATAAAAGTAAAATTTTCACTTCTTTTATTTAAAGAATGGCCAGCCCTGCTCGGAAATGATTGTCATGTGTGAATGGGATCGACGACAAATAATATGTACCGATTTGTTTCGAGAAGTATTTTTGGATGAGGGTATCTGCTGTTCCTTTAACATTGCCCATCCATATTTGATCTACAAAGGAGAGTAAGTGGTGGTTCGTTAAGAAATATATACCTTTAATTAAGTTTAAAATATTGTTTTAGCTTTATCATGGCTCGAGATTATACCTCTATTACTGGCCAATGGATACCGATCGATTGGCATCCGGAAACTGGTTATCCTGATGATTTACCCAGTCGTTTTTATCCCCGCAAGGCAGTGGGTGAAGGTGTCTCCAAAGGGTTGACAGTTGTTTTGAATGGTGATATAAATGATTATTATTGCTCATCGACAAATGGACCGGGTTTTAAGGTAGGTATCTGAGATTCATTTTTAAAAAATTAGAAACTGATTCTAAAATATTTGTAATTTTAATTTATTTACTTCTTTTGTATTATTAAATTTATTTTTTTTGTATTTCCAGTTACAACTCCACAATCCAATTGATGTACCACAAATCAAGGAAACCGGTCTCTCCGTAAATATCGGCTATCAGACAAGTTTTCGCATTGCGGCCAATAAAGATGAGGCCCAGCCCACGTTGCGTTCAGTGGCTCCCAAAGATCGCCAGTGTTACTTCACCCATGAGCGACCGCTGCTCTATTACCAGTATTATACTCGACGCAACTGTGAAAGTGAATGTGATGCCCAGTTTTTTCTACGAACCTGCAACTGTATACCCTATTTTATGCCGAAAATATATGCTAATGCCTCGACATGTTATATTCCCCATTTCGATTGTCAAAAGGAAGCTGAAAAAGTCTACACGGATCCCCAAACGATGAGCTGTAAAAAGGAATGCCTCTCCAGTTGCCATGATCTCAGCTATATGCCGGATGTTTTTGAAACCCCATTGGCCACCGATGATTTTGAATTGGACAATGCGTTTATGCGCAACTTTTCCAAGGAGTATATTTCGGAAAATTTGGCATTGGTTAATATATATTTTCCACAAAATTACTATCGCAGTAGCATTAAGACTCCGTATACGGGTATTACGGAGTACTTGTGTAAGTTGAAGAGGAAAATTTGAAAAAAAAAAAATATTTAGTCTTTTTTAAATATTATTTTATTTTTTATTTTTATTTATTTATTTATATTTATTTTTTTTTTTTTGCAGCTCAAACTGGTGGCATTATGAGCTTGATGATTGGTTTCAGTGTATTTTCTTTGGTGGAATTTGCATACTTTTTTATCATCAAACCATTTATGCAGCTTTGGAGTAGAATTTTTAGCAGAAATATTGTTACTATTAGACAGTTGGATGCACGTAATAATATACAGGATGCAGATTACTAAAATGTGTTATATGAAATTTGTATCATAAAATTTATTCACCACAATTTAAAGAAAACATTTGCACTTTTTCCCATATACAATCATGCTTTACTTTAATAATAAAATAATATTGTGTTGCCGTACTTTTTAAACGTCCACCATACTATGGAGGATATATAAACTCTGTCATTCCGTTTGTAACTCTTCGAAATACTTATGTCAGACCCAACAAAGTATATACATTATTAATCAGGGTGAAATTCTAAGTCGATTTAGCGATGTCTCTCTTCCTCTGTCCGTCTGTTGTAATCACGCTATATTCCAAAGGCTACAATTCTGCACACTTTTGTATTTTGCCAGTTGGTCCACTTTTCGTATAGCCTCAATTCAACGGTACCCCCAGGTATTCAGTATTTTGATGGATTTAGCTGCATTATTTACCGGAAATGTTTCAAATTTGATTATGTTAATGGATACTAAAAGTTATGGCAAAAAATGACTTATGAAGGTCCAAGTCTTCGTACAGTCCCCATATATCGGTCCCTCCCAATATATTTTTTTTGAATTGTCTGTACAGGTGCACGACTTCGTATATCCCACTTGATATTCACCGGAATTTTTTAAATTTCGTATTTGAAGTTCGAAAATTACTTATACAGGTCTTTGTCTTCATACAGTCCCCAAACAACGATTTTCATTAAAATGGTATTTTCCAATTTTTTATACCCTACAACACTATGTGTTGTTCCGTCCGTCTGTCCGTCTGTCCATGTTAATTTGTAATCACTCTACAGGTCGCAATTACGGCCCGATCCTCACGAAATTTCAAGTGGAGGGTTAGGGTCAGAATTGAAGCTTATTGCTTTTGGAGATGATCGCATAATATTTAGGTGTTGAAATTTACCAAAAACTGTAAAATGTCCTGATTTTGAAGTTGCTCCACAGAACGCAATTATGGACCAATCGAAGCGGAAGTTAGCATGGGGCTAAAGGTTAAGGCTGGGCAGAAGCCTTCCGATTTTTATGGTCATCGGGTTATATTTAGTGGGTGAAATAGACCATAACATTTGTGTTAAATAAATGTCAAATTTTCCATTCAACCGCGAATATTTGTAAACCCGGCGGAATCACAAATAGACGAACAGGTCAATCCTGACCGTAACGTAGAGGCCGATACTAAATATATAGAGAAACATATACAATGTATATATACAAAAGAAGGGGATGTTAGGTATAATTTTTATATCTCAAGAATGGCTGGACCGATTTTGACAAATTTTGTCAATTCAGAATACCCTCTTGCCATATATATATATGTAAAATCTAAAAAAACTGCATAAAAATATGCCAATAATGACGTTAATATAGATTTTTTAGTATTTTATGACATTTTTTATTTTTTCATATTTTTTATCGCATGCGATTTTTTCAATTTGACTTATAATATTGAAGTGTACATTTTGTAATATTTTTTCAGCTTACAACGCAGGTTGGTGTTATTTTATAAAAATTGCAATTATCGTCCGATCCTCGCGAAAATTTTTACAAGGGTAGGGTTATTCTCAGAAGGGCTAGGCCTATTATTTGCAAAGCTGTCCGCAATGTATTTAGGGGTTGAAATGAACGAACAACTAAAAATGTTCCTGATTTTGCAGCCGTTATAAAGGACACAAATAAAACCAAAGGACACGAAATCTCCCATGAAGTTAGAGTTTAGGACAGCGGGTAGAATGGAAAAAAATACCAACTTTACTTACAGATGATATTCGAAATACACAAAGGCGAATTTCTGGGGCTTCTTGCTTTTGGAGATGATTACAAAATATATAGGGTTTCAAATGAACCAAAAACAAAAAAAAATGTCCTGATCACACAATTGAAGCCAATCGACACGCCTGAGAGGAGAGCTAAGGACAGGGAAGTATTCTAGCATTTTGGATGACCATTGGATTATAGTTAACAGCACGAAGGAGGGTGTAAATATTGGGCAACTGTCCCTGGTCAAAATGCTAAGGGTAATATCTAGGCAGTGCTCGTGACATAATAACGGGTCTTCTAACATATTGTAGGGTATCACATGGTCGGCCCGCACGACTATAGCCTTTGCTTACTTGTTTAATGGTAAATCTGGTAAATAAAAAATTTTAAAATTCTATCTAAGAGGCTAGGGAGTACGGGAACAGAAACTAACAAAAATTGTCAAAAATATATATCAACCCCAATAATGGCATATTATCCACCCAGAAACTGACAGTCATGCTACTACTTTTTATTCGCCCATATTTCCGGTACCTCCCTCAAAAAGTGTCAACATTTTGAATAATAGTGAAAATTTAAAATGTGTATCCGATTTTGATCAAACTTAAAGGCTAGGATTTTGAAATTGTTCATGTAGGTAGTTGTAAGTTAGTACGGATGAGATAAGATAGGTTTAGTACTACAACTTACAAAAACAAGGTTTCATACCCTCCACCTTGGAAATAAGGGTATATAAAATTTGTCATTCCGTTTGTAACAGCTCTAGATATTAGTCATAGACCCCATAAAGTATATATATTCATGATCAGCATAAAATGCTAAATTAATTTAACAATGTTCGTCTGTCTGTATGTCCGTCTGTTAAATCACGATACAGCTCACATTAATTGACATATAGTGTTATAAAATTTGGCACTTTTTTTGCTTTGTGCCTAGGATGGTTGGTATTGAAAATGAGATATATCGGTCCACGTTTTTGCATAGCCCCAAATAACAGCACCTCCCGATATTCGGTATTTTGACAAAAATTGGTATTTGTGGTTCATTATGGGTACTTGCTCTAATGACGGAACATTGTACATATAGATCCAATTTTATATACAGTATAGCTCCCATATAACGGTACCTCACGACATTGGGTATTTTAATGGCTTTAGCCACATTTTCCCACGGATTTGTCTTAAAATTGGTATTTGTAGTTCGATATGGGTTTTAGCTCTGGTGGCGAAACATTGAATATCTAGGTCTATGTTTTCCTGTAGCGCATATACACGGTGAGATGAAAAACTGCAACCAACTTCAGACTGCTGTCATTCTCAAGCCACTCGTCCGACAGCTGTTAAAGTTATTGCAGTGGACCGATTTTTCCCATCTCCGAAATCGGTCTAAGTTTGACCATAATATTACGATGTTAAAAATTTGGACCAAATCGAATACTCCCTTCTTGAGTTATCGTGCGCACCTAGGGTTTAAAACCAAACCAGCCATATGGCTGAGGGTATAAAAAATACAGATAATACTAAATATCTGTATTTTTATATCAATGGGATCAATGTTTCTTTGACAATTAAAATAAGAGTATTTATTTCTTTTTTCTACCCAACGTTTTGGTGGGATTTTTCCAACTATTGTCTCGGAAAGTGCCACCACTTCTTATCAACAAATGCCCCTGGTTTTTGTCTGGGGATATTCTTGTTCTCATTCATATATTTTGTTATTTTAATCAATTTTCAAAAATATAAAATTAGCACATAAATTACTTAATTTGTTTTATTCAAAAATAATATTTTTTAAAAAGAATTCTGAACTCTAATTTTTAAAAATTAGTCTACATGGCATCTCTAAAATCGGTTGCAACGAACTTGCATGTCTGTATCAAACCCAACATTTACTGGGTTCATTTCTTACAACAAGCTACATCTCTGCCAGCAATCTATTTGATCTGCTCAGTTGGATATTTGAGCTCGCTTTTGCCGGTTGATTTAGCTGTACCGCGAAATTAGTGTCTGTATTCCCTTAGAGAAATACAAAATACTACCTATTAGCTACTAGCTACACAAGAACAAGAAACACAACAAATAAGAAATCGTAAATTATTATACAAAGTGCGCTTTTGTGTATTAATTAAAACTAATTTATACTATAAAGAAATAAGAAAAAAGAAACAAAATTGTCGTCGGTCGAAAAGAAAGTACGAACTAAAGAACAGAATTTTTGAATTCTCCAAAGATAGGAATAGAAAGGAAAATAAGAATATATTCAACAAAAATTTAGAACAAAATTTCAGTGAAGTGTGACAAAAACATTGTGTTTCATTTTCAAAAAGATTTCAAAATTTTTATTGTGTTTATATAATTACAATTTGCGTGAGCAGTTGCATTAGAACAGGTACATTTTAATTTATCATGTATAATGAACAATGAAATGTTAGTACATATGGGTTCCGGTATATTTTATCATGTCAATCAGCTTTTTTGTGGCGCTAAAAACGCTATAGATCGACCTTGCATGTAGTTTGCAATAGCAGTATGAAAAACGTAATTACAGGAAAAGAAAGCTTCTTAACGGTATCATAACAAAAATTATTTGTCGTAAATTTTATTATAGGAATTAAATATTTAAAACTTAATATACAGGGTGAGATAAAAAAAACTGCAACAAAGTCAAACGTCATGATTTTTACATTTTCTTTTAAATTTTGTTGAATGAATGATGAAAAATGTCGGAAATAGCATCAAATTTTAGAATAAGTTTGGATTTGTTCGAATTGGTTACCTTTGGCACGAATTATGGCCTTTAAACGGTCAATGAAACCGTCACACGATGCCCGAATGTTGCTTTGCGGTATTGTGCCCCATTTCAGGCGAAGCGCTTGCTTGAGGTGATCGACACTTTGGCATTTTTTAGTGCCAACCTTGCTTTCCAAACTACTCAAGACCCAATAGTCCAAGGGATTGCTATCCGGAGAATTTGGCGGCCATTGTGCGCTGGAAATGAAGCGAGAGACCTCATTTTGTAACCATTCTTGGGCGCGTGCTGAGTGCGATAGTGCGGAGTCCTGTTGGAGTGTCCAAGGGCTGCTGCCAAAATATTTGCGTGCCCAATGCTTTAACGACCTCTAGAATATGTTCGCGGTAATATTCGGCATTTATTCTGATGCCACGGGCGATTAATAAGAGCGGAGAGCGACCATCGGCCCACACCATCACCACGACCGGCGCTTGAGTTCTGGTGGCCAAAGGTGCCGAAGGTTCACATTTTCAGCTGACCTCTTTGGCAAGTAAACACGATCATTTTGTTTGTTTACAAACTGCTGGACAACGAATGTTTTCTCATCGGAGAAAGCCACATTCGGCAGTTCACCACTTTCGGCCAAGCTAAGCAATTCTTTAGCTCTTTTGAGTCGATTTTCTTTCTGGTGCGGCGTAAGTTCTTGCACTTTTTATACCCTCCACCATAGTATGGAAGGTATATTATATTCTGTTTATAACACCTCGAAATATACATTTTAAACCCCACAAAGTATATATATTCTTTATCAGCATAAAATTCTATGTAGATTTAGCGATGCCCGTCGGTATATCCGTTTGTCCGTCTGTGAAAATCACTCTAGCTTCCGAACTAATTAAAGTAGATTGATAAAATTTTACTCAAGAGTCTTTTGGTATTGAAAATGGGCCATGTAGGTCCACGTCTTGGTATAGCCCCCATATAAAGGTACCTCCCGATATTCGGTACTTTGTTGATTTAAGCGACATTTTTCACTGGAATTCTTTCAAATTAGGTATTTGATGTTCTTAATGGATATTACAGCCAACGACAGAAAGTTGTCTGTGCAGATCCACGTCTTCGTATAGCCCCCGTATAACGGTACCTCCCGATATTTGGTATTTTGATGATTTTAGCTACATTATTCATAGATTTTTTTTAAGTTTCGCATTTGAATATTGTAATGGCTTATGTCAAAATTAAATGTAACAGCCACACTCGGTATTTTTAAGATTTTAACAGAATTTTTAAGGGATTTTATTGTTTTTGAGCATTGCCAAATTCGTTCCAAAGTTAGGCCCAGCCAAACATGCAGCTTTTTTACTTGTTGGAATTTCAATGAAGCTCATTTTTCAATATTTGCCCAATGAAATATTGCGATATGTTCAGCTCACGAGCCATTTTTCGGCTACTGCGACACGGGTTTCCATCAAGTCGCTTCTGAACTTTTCGAAATATTTCTGCTGATGTTGCTGTTTTCTTCTGTCCACTTCCTTGATGTCGGGCTACGCTACCAGTATCACGGTAACGAGCGATGGTACGAGACACAAAATATTTATTCACATTTAAATGCTGTAGTGCTCTAACGATAGCCACTTGTGGTTTTCCGGACAAATATAAAGAAATCCCACTATCACGCTTGAATTCCATCACGAATAACTTTTTTTCTGGAAAATACTCAACAAAATGTTTTTGTACGCTTATAAACCATATAATGTGCTGTCACTGGAATAAATTTAGCAGCTGTCGGACGAGTGGGTTAGAAATGACAGCAGTCTGAAGTTGGTTGCAGTTTCCTCATCTTACCCTGTATATGTAGTGTTAAGGTGGCATGAGTTTACACAGAACTAGCAAGTCCCCTCTAGAATTTGATGCTATTTGCGACGTTAATAAAACTTAAAAAATAAATAAAACTAAAAAAATGTATAAAGTTTGCGTTTGACTTTATTGCAGTTTTTTATCTCACATTGAATATACACTCTTTATTTTTTTTATTCTAAATGAAGAATGTAGAAAATGAAATTGGTGCACAATACGGGTTTAAATGCTGATTTTTCCTGAGAACATCATTCAAACAAATACTATTGTTAAGAAAAATTTGGTCCTGCATATATAATTTTTTGTCATAGACTCTGGGACCCATTATGATCTTTAAACAATTCCGGTGAATAATGACGCTAATAACATCAAAATACTGAATATTTGGAGATACCGTTATATGGTGGCTATACGGAGACGTGGACCTGCAAACGATTTTTTTTTGTCATAGGCTGCAGTACCCTTTACAAACTTTAAATACAAGAATTTGAAAAAAAAAATAGGCAAATAATGCCCCTAAAAATATCTCAATACGTTCGAAAGATAGCGTGATTATGACAAACAGACAGACTGACATCGCTTAATAGACTTGGAATATTAAGCAGATCCAGGGTTATGAGTATTTCGAGGAGTTACAAATGGAATGGCGCAGTGTATAAAAATGCCCGACATAGCTGTATGGGCTCATATCAAATCGTTGACCTACTTCTTTCACATGGCAATACTTCGTCTAATGAAAACAATTAATATAAGCAATGTTTTCCTCTTCGCAGGAAAAATTTCGGGCCCGCGGACCGAGTCAGCTTGTTGTCTATAATAAATGTTTTTATTAATAGCTTAATTGCAATTATCCTATTTATGGTATAACCGAATTAACTAAATGTCAACCCGTGCTTAACTTGATGGAAATAGACACATTTCTATGACAACATTGCCTTAATTAATTTACCTCGCAAAATCATTACATTTCTCTTGACGCAATCAGCCATTGAAATTAAAAGCGTATAAATACTTCAAACATTTGTGGACAAGAAATTCAGTTACCACTTGGGAATGGAGGAAATCGAATATCTGCATTATCGGCCGAATCAAAACCAAAACCAGAACTTCTGCCAATTCATACATATTTGAAAGTAAATTTGAAAAGATTTCTGCTGGAAACATCTTTGAATGGTTTAAAATACGTTACGATCCGGAGCGGAATATGTGGGAAAGGTAAAATCGAACTAAATTTATTACGCAAAATTTTAACTGGAATTGTTTTAGAGGCTACTACCTGATATCGTTTACAATTGTTTTTTCCTCGGGCATCTTTATGGCCTACTATTTCCTCGAGAAATGGCAGAGCACGCCCGTCATCATCAGCATGAGTTCGCGGACAACAGCGATTCAAGATATACCCTTTCCGACCGTCACTTTTTGCAATATGAATCAGGCACTGCGCAGCAAAGTGGGAAAATTTCCAATGTAAGTTATGGGGTTATAGGAAAGAATTTTAAAATTAATGTCTTCATGTTGTCTTGTTAGAGATTCTCCCGACTATGCCCTGTTGCAAAAATTGTGTTTTCAAAAATACAATTATACACGTTTTCGTGATTTTGAGCCGCGCTATGATGGCGATACATTTGCAAATTTTATAATAAGGGTATGTGCCAATTTTCACTCAACTCCTATTTTTGTTTGGATCCTTAAATCGATTCTATTTTTGTAGAATGCCCAAACGTGTGATGATATGATCATATATTGTAAATTCGGCCCCAACGTGTTTAAATGCACAGATTTATTTCGTGAAGTTCTTTTGGATGAGGGCATGTGCTGTGTATTCAATCAAATGCATCCGTATTTTTTATTCAAAGGAGAGTAAGTTCTGAGGAATGCATATTTATATCCTACAACACTAGGTGTTGGGGGTGATATCAGTTTGATTGGGCCACAAATTATGTAACACCTAGAAAAATTGGTCCCCGACATGGGAAACTATATATATAATTCTTCCTATCTCGCCGAGTTGAGTCGATCTACCTATGTATGTCCGTCCGTCCGCCTGTCCATGTTAATTTGTAGTCAACCCGAAAGCCCGATACTCACTAAATTGGACATTGGGTCAGAATATATGATTGGAGATGATCGCAAAATATTCAGGGGTTAAAATGGACCTATACGAAGACCTGGCCCTGCATAGACAATTTTCTGTCACAGACTGTACTTCCCATTACGAATTCTAAATACGTAATTTAAAATAATTCCGGTTAATAATGTCGCTAAAATCGTCAAAATACCGAATATAGGGAGGTACCGTTATATGGAGGCTATACGAAAACATGGACCTGCATAGACAATTTTCTGCTTTAAATAAATTCGCTAAAATAATCAAAATACCGAATATCGAGAGGTACCGTTATATGGGGGCTCTACGAAGGCGTGGACCTGCACAGACAATTTTCTGTCTTAGGCTGTAGTATCCATCATGAACTTCAAATAAAAAATTTGAAACAATTCCGGTGAATAAACTCGCTAAAATCATCAAAATACCGAATATCGGGAAGTACCGTTATATGGGGCTATACGAAGGCGTGGACCTGCACAGGCAATTTTCTATCATAGGCTGAAGTATCCATTACGAACTTCAAATACCAAATTTGAAACAATTCTGATGAAAAATGTCCATAAAATCATTAAAATGCCGAATATCGGGAGGTACCGTTATATGGAGGCTCTACGAAGACCTGGACCTGCACAGACAATTTTCTGTCTTAGGCTGTAGTATCCATCATGAACTTCAAATAAAAAATTTGAAACAATTCCGGTGAATAAACTCGCTAAAATCATCAAAATACCGAATATCGGGAAGTACCGTTATATGGGGCTATACGAAGGCGTGGACCTGCACAGGCAATTTTCTATCATAGGCTGAAGTATCCATTACGAACTTCAAATACCAAATTTGAAACAATTCTGATGAAAAATGTCCATAAAATCATTAAAATGCCGAATATCGGGAGGTACCGTTATATGGAGGCTCTACGAAGACCTGGACCTGCACAGATAATTTTCTGTCTTGGGCTGTAGTATCCATTTCGAACTTCAAATACCAAATTTGAAACAATTCCGGTGAATAATTTCGCTAAAATCATCAAAATACCGAATATCGGGAGGTACCGTTATATGGGGGCTCTACGAAAACGTGGACCTGCACAGACAATTTTCTGTCATAGGCAAAGTGGGAAAATTTCCAATGTAAGTTATGGGGTTATAGGAAAGAATTTTAAAATTAATGTCTTCATGTTGTCTTGTTAGAGATTCTCCCGACTATGCCCTGTTGCAAAAATTGTGTTTTCAAAAATACAATTATACACGTTTTCGTGATTTTGAGCCGCGCTATGATGGCGATACATTTGCAAATTTTATAATAAGGGTATGTGCCAATTTTCACTCAACTCCTATTTTTGTTTGGATCCTTAAATCGATTCTATTTTTGTAGAATGCCCAAACGTGTGATGATATGATCATATATTGTAAATTCGGCCCCAACGTGTTTAAATGCACAGATTTATTTCGTGAAGTTCTTTTGGATGAGGGCATGTGCTGTGTATTCAATCAAATGCATCCGTATTTTTTATTCAAAGGAGAGTAAGTTCTGAGGAATGCATATTTATATCCTACAACACTAGGTGTTGGGGGTGATATCAGTTTGATTGGGCCACAAATTATGTAACACCTAGAAAAATTGGTCCCCGACATGGGAAACTATATATATAATTCTTCCTATCTCGCCGAGTTGAGTCGATCTACCTATGTATGTCCGTCCGTCCGCCTGTCCATGTTAATTTGTAGTCAACCCGAAAGCCCGATACTCACTAAATTGGACATTGGGTCAGAATATATGATTGGAGATGATCGCAAAATATTCAGGGGTTAAAATGGACCTATACGAAGACCTGGCCCTGCATAGACAATTTTCTGTCACAGACTGTACTTCCCATTACGAATTCTAAATACGTAATTTAAAATAATTCCGGTTAATAATGTCGCTAAAATCGTCAAAATACCGAATATAGGGAGGTACCGTTATATGGAGGCTATACGAAAACATGGACCTGCATAGACAATTTTCTGCTTTAAATAAATTCGCTAAAATAATCAAAATACCGAATATCGAGAGGTACCGTTATATGGGGGCTCTACGAAGGCGTGGACCTGCACAGACAATTTTCTGTCTTAGGCTGTAGTATCCATCATGAACTTCAAATAAAAAATTTGAAACAATTCCGGTGAATAAACTCGCTAAAATCATCAAAATACCGAATATCGGGAAGTACCGTTATATGGGGCTATACGAAGGCGTGGACCTGCACAGGCAATTTTCTATCATAGGCTGAAGTATCCATTACGAACTTCAAATACCAAATTTGAAACAATTCTGATGAAAAATGTCCATAAAATCATTAAAATGCCGAATATCGGGAGGTACCGTTATATGGAGGCTCTACGAAGACCTGGACCTGCACAGACAATTTTCTGTCTTAGGCTGTAGTATCCATCATGAACTTCAAATAAAAAATTTGAAACAATTCCGGTGAATAAACTCGCTAAAATCATCAAAATACCGAATATCGGGAAGTACCGTTATATGGGGCTATACGAAGGCGTGGACCTGCACAGGCAATTTTCTATCATAGGCTGAAGTATCCATTACGAACTTCAAATACCAAATTTGAAACAATTCTGATGAAAAATGTCCATAAAATCATTAAAATGCCGAATATCGGGAGGTACCGTTATATGGAGGCTCTACGAAGACCTGGACCTGCACAGATAATTTTCTGTCTTGGGCTGTAGTATCCATTTCGAACTTCAAATACCAAATTTGAAACAATTCCGGTGAATAATTTCGCTAAAATCATCAAAATACCGAATATCGGGAGGTACCGTTATATGGGGGCTCTACGAAAACGTGGACCTGCACAGACAATTTTCTGTCATAGGCAAAGTGGGAAAATTTCCAATGTAAGTTATGGGGTTATAGGAAAGAATTTTAAAATTAATGTCTTCATGTTGTCTTGTTAGAGATTCTCCCGACTATGCCCTGTTGCAAAAATTGTGTTTTCAAAAATACAATTATACACGTTTTCGTGATTTTGAGCCGCGCTATGATGGCGATACATTTGCAAATTTTATAATAAGGGTATGTGCCAATTTTCACTCAACTCCTATTTTTGTTTGGATCCTTAAATCGATTCTATTTTTGTAGAATGCCCAAACGTGTGATGATATGATCATATATTGTAAATTCGGCCCCAACGTGTTTAAATGCACAGATTTATTTCGTGAAGTTCTTTTGGATGAGGGCATGTGCTGTGTATTCAATCAAATGCATCCGTATTTTTTATTCAAAGGAGAGTAAGTTCTGAGGAATGCATATTTATATCCTACAACACTAGGTGTTGGGGGTGATATCAGTTTGATTGGGCCACAAATTATGTAACACCTAGAAAAATTGGTCCCCGACATGGGAAACTATATATAATTCTTCCTATCTCGCCGAGTTGAGTCGATCTACCTATGTATGTCCGTCCGTCCGCCTGTCCATGTTAATTTGTAGTCAACCCGAAAGCCCGATACTCACTAAATTGGACATTGGGTCAGAATATATGATTGGAGATGATCGCAAAATATTCAGGGGTTAAATGGACCTATACGAAGACCTGGCCCTGCATAGACAATTTTCTGTCACAGACTGTACTTCCCATTACGAATTCTAAATACGTAATTTAAAATAATTCCGGTTAATAATGTCGCTAAAATCGTCAAAATACCGAATATAGGGAGGTACCGTTATATGGAGGCTATACGAAAACATGGACCTGCATAGACAATTTTCTGCTTTAAATAAATTCGCTAAAATAATCAAAATACCGAATATCGAGAGGTACCGTTATATGGGGGCTCTACGAAGGCGTGGACCTGCACAGACAATTTTCTGTCTTAGGCTGTAGTATCCATCATGAACTTCAAATAAAAAATTTGAAACAATTCCGGTGAATAAACTCGCTAAAATCATCAAAATACCGAATATCGGGAAGTACCGTTATATGGGGCTA
This sequence comes from Musca domestica, assembly GCF_030504385.1. NCBI lineage: Eukaryota > Metazoa > Arthropoda > Insecta > Diptera > Muscidae > Musca > Musca domestica. The sequence goes on from NW_026712119.1 coordinate 25,895, forward strand.
TACGAAGGCGTGGACCTGCACAGGCAATTTTCTATCATAGGCTGAAGTATCCATTACGAACTTCAAATACCAAATTTGAAACAATTCTGATGAAAAATGTCCATAAAATCATTAAAATGCCGAATATCGGGAGGTACCGTTATATGGAGGCTCTACGAAGACCTGGACCTGCACAGACAATTTTCTGTCTTAGGCTGTAGTATCCATCATGAACTTCAAATAAAAAATTTGAAACAATTCCGGTGAATAAACTCGCTAAAATCATCAAAATACCGAATATCGGGAAGTACCGTTATATGGGGCTATACGAAGGCGTGGACCTGCACAGGCAATTTTCTATCATAGGCTGAAGTATCCATTACGAACTTCAAATACCAAATTTGAAACAATTCTGATGAAAAATGTCCATAAAATCATTAAAATGCCGAATATCGGGAGGTACCGTTATATGGAGGCTCTACGAAGACCTGGACCTGCACAGATAATTTTCTGTCTTGGGCTGTAGTATCCATTTCGAACTTCAAATACCAAATTTGAAACAATTCCGGTGAATAATTTCGCTAAAATCATCAAAATACCGAATATCGGGAGGTACCGTTATATGGGGGCTCTACGAAAACGTGGACCTGCACAGGCAATTTTCTGTCTAAGGCTGTAGTATCAATTTTGAATTTCAAATACCAAATTTGAAACAATTCCAGTGAATAATTTCGCTAAAATCATCAAAATACCGAATATCGGTATTTTGTCTACCTGCATAGACAATTTTCTGTCATAGGCTGAAGTATCCATTACGTATTTCAAATACCAAATTTGAAACAATTCTGGTGAAAAATGTCCATAAAATCATTAAAATACCGAATATAGGGCGGTACCGTTATATGGAGGCTATATGAAGACGTGGACCTGCACAGACAATTTTCTGTCTTAGGCTGTAGTATTCATTTAGAACTTCAAATACAAAATTTGAAACAATTCCGATGAATAAATTCGCTAAAATCATCAAAATACCGAATATCGGGAGGTACCGTTATATGGGGGCTATACGAAGACCTGGACCTGCACAGACAATTTTCTGTCATAGGCTGAAGTATTCATTACGAACTTCAAATACCAAATTTGAAACAATTCTGATGAAAAATGTCCATAAAATCATTAAAATACCGAATATCGGGAGGTACCGTTATATGGGGGCTATATAAAAACGTGGACCTACATGGCCCATTTTCATCACCAAGAGTCCTGCGGACATAACATACATTTGAGCAAAATTTTATCAATCTACTTCAATTCGTTCGGAAGCTAGAGTGATTTCCACAGACGGATAGACGGACGGACATCGCTAAATCGACATAGAATTTTATTCCCATCAAGAATGTGGGGTCTAAAATGTGTATTTCGAGGTGTTACAACCGGAATGACAAACTTAATATACCCTCCATACTATTTTCGTTCGTTCATACTAAATTCGTTCAGTCTCAAATTTATTCGAGATTACACTTCGACAAATGGTCGTACAACAATACCAATCAACTGGAGTATAGAAAATGGTTACCCAAAGCCACTGCCGAAGAATTTCTACCCACGTCCGGCATTAGGAACTGGGGTGTCTATGGGACTGCAAGTGGTATTAAATGCTAGTGTAAATGATTATTACTGCAGTTCTACAAATGGAGCGGGTTTCAAGGTATCAAACAAAATGAAGACTACTCATAATTTTATTCCGACATTATTCGAATTTCTTCGAAGATGCTCTTGTATAATCCGGTTGATTCGCCGCACATTAAAGACACTGGTTTGCCCATAACACTGGGCCATCAAACCCGAGTTCGTATAAAGGCCAGTAGAATGGAATCGGCACAAAGTTTGCGCAATGTAAGACCCAGAGATCGCCAATGCTATTTCAGCGATGAGAAGCAATTGCAATATTTCAAATATTATACCCGGCGTAATTGTGAAATGGAATGTGATGCCGAGTTTGTACTCAGTGTGTGTGGGTGTATACCATACTATATGGCCATGGTGCAGAGAAATGCGAGTGTTTGTTTTCTCAAGGATATGGAATGTGTTGAATGGTCTGAACGATATTTGGTGGCTTCGATTACACAATCATGCAAGCAACAATGTTTGGCCGGATGTCAGGAAATACTTTTCTTTCCTGATTTATTTGTATCGCCATTGGCGAGGAGAAATTACAGCCTATTGGATCCCTACTATTCGAATATATCCTCCGATGTTATGAAACGAGATTTGGCCCAGGTGCAAATTTACTACAAAGAGAATTTCTTTCGTGGCAATACTAAGGTGCCATATACGGGGTTTACGGAGTTTTTGTGTAAGATTTGTAAAATAACTTTCAAATATGTATTTAAAACAAAGATATATTTTAAGCTCAAACCGGTGGCATCATGAGCCTTATGGTTGGTTTCAGTGTCATCTCCGTGGCGGAGTTTTTCTATTTTGGGTTTTTGAAATCTCTCTGTGATATGCTACTTCGCCGGTGGCCTCAGAAAATGGATACGAAAGACGATCTGGAGGAGAATTTGGGGGATGATAGTGAAGAGACTTCAATGGATAGAATACACAATCAGATGTTATTGAACCGACGCAAAACAATACACAATCCTTTAATGGTTTGGCATGACTTGGAGCAATACCAAGATAAATTTTAATTAAAATTATTGTAAAAATTGAAAGTGAGAAAGTCCTATTTTTTGTAAATTGTTATGGGTTTTTAAGAAGGAATTTAAATAAAAAATAGAAGCACATTTAATTTAAAAAAAAAAAAAACAAGATAAAAGATATCAGTCGGTTCTGCCGACAGATGTATAGACTTGCCCAATGTTTGATTATACACATATAATTTGACTTCTGTTATGATTATTCAAACTGTTGACCCTCCATGGAGTTGGTTCTGAAGGAATTTTTCAATATTGTCCATTTCGTATCGGACCTAAATAAATATGATATATTTTGTTGTTGTTCAAAATGGTCCGGCTTAATCCAATTATTGCTGTTTTTATAAAAACAACGTTTGTTTATTAGTGGAGAACGATGGTAATTTTTACCAGGGGGTAAGGCAGGGAAAACCTATGTTTAGGAATCCGTGAAAAAATGTGACAAAAACCATTAAAATACCGAATATCGGGAGATACCTTTATATGGGGGCTATACCAAAGCGTGGATCTATACATACGATGTTTCGCCACACGAACCAATTCTCAGACAAATTCGTAAAAAAATGTGGCAAAAATCATCAAAATACCGAATATCGGGAGGTACCGTTACATGGGGGTTATACCAAAACGTGGACCTATACATGCAATGTTTCGCCACCGGAGCTAGAACCCACTATGACCAACAAATACCAATTTTTAGACAAATCCATGAAAAAATGCGGCAAAAATCATCAAAATACCGAATATCGGGAGGTACTGTTATATGGGGACTATACTAAAACGTGGACCGATATAAGTCATTTTCAATACCCACCATCCTAGACACAATACAAATTATTCTGCTAAATTTTGGCACTCTACGTCAAACAATATTTAGACACGTTACAAACGGAATGACAAAGTTAATATACCCTCCTTTCCAAGGTGGAGGGTATAAAAATCTATCGAATTTGCGCTGATATTACATATATGGTGAGCAATAACCTTAAAATAGAATGAAGATGTTTATCGAAGGATCATAAAAATCTAAACTGATAAAGGTACATATGGGAGCTATATTCAAATCTAAACCGATCTTGACAAAATTTTAGGCACTTATTTCTGAGCTCTATCTGGTATATTGTACAAAAGATCATTTCTATTGAGTGTCGGATGTCGGATGAAACATACATATGGGAGCTATAGCTCTATCTTAACCGATTTACACCAAATTTGATGACTTGCTTCTAAACTGGATTCGGTCGGATATGGAAAAAATCAGGTTATTTGGACTGATATTGGGTGCACAATTAACCCAAAATCGGTTGAAGATATATATGGTAACTATATTTAAATTTGAACCTATTCTCACCGATGGGGAGGATGGGAGAGGTTCCCGAAGGAATGGACTGATTTCTACCATCTTTGTAACAGATCTTGAATGTAAGTCTGAATGTAATCGGATGCTAATTTCGCGTATTATGAGCTTCATGTTAATTCAAAATTTAGTCCCTTTGTGGGGGATGTACAAGAAGAAGTGAACCGATATATTCCATTTTCACAGCAGATCTTGTGTTAGTAGAAATATTGGGATGAGTGTAATTTGAAGACAATCGGACTTGGACTTTGGATTTTATTAGAGTTATAATTATTCAAAATCTTGACCCTATGTGGGTGAGGTATCCATTTTCGCACCTAACCCGGCACTGATGCAAATATTAGGATTTACTAAGTTGGAGCAGGATCGGAATATCGTTTCTCTTTTTTTGCAGTAAAATATATATATATATTTTTTGAAAATTTCGACCTTTTGTGTGGGAGCTACCAGAAGGAGAGGGCCGATATTGCCAATATCCGAACTAGATCTACTGTTGATAATAATATTACGATGTGGCAAGTTTGGACCAAATCGGATAATCCAAATGTCCTGAAATGGATTTGGCCCAAAGAGACCTAGGGTCTAAAACCATTATTTCGATGAGGCACGTTTGGGCCGTATCAAATGGCCATATGGCTGTAGTATAAAAAATGTTGTGCTGGAAGAATTAAAAAAATACATTTCAATCAACTTTTTTTTTTGTCGATAAACAGTTTTATTTTAACACGCAAACATCAAATTATGAATTAAAGCATTTAGATTTTACGTAATTCGCTCAAATTCAATCATGATTCATATAATTTATTATTTTTTAATTTGCATTGCTTTTGATTCATATTTTTTCATGTCGTCTATATTCCAAACCATGGTACGATTGTTAATTGGTTTGCGGGGCTTTATTAAATAACGTAGATGATTCTTATCCAATGCATTGTCCTAAAAAAGGAATATTAAAAAATATATTCAAAATGGACAAATAATTTTATTAAAAATACCTGATTAATTGTTGCACTCATTCCATCATCCTCGGCGGATAATTTTTCTGGTTGTCGGGGTAGATTTAAATCGAAAAATATTTTCACAAATATAAAGTAAAAACATTCGGCTATGCAAATCACGCTGAAGCCAACCATTAAACTCATGATGCCACCAGTTTGAGCTATCAAGAAATTTTCAAATTATTTACATTCTCCACAACAGAAAAATATTTTAAAAACCACAAATACACATATAGTCTCCAGACGTGGCATTCAAAAAAAAAAAAATAAATAAATAAATAAATAAGTAATAATAAAATAATTATTGTAAGTTACAACACAAAACCTTCAAGGGAAACAAAATTGTACAATTAATCTTAAAATATTAAAAAATAATAAAATTATAACTTCTGAAAACAGCAGACGGTAGATCCAGATCAAAACTTGAATAACAATTTAAATATCTTCAACTTACACATAAACTCCGTCAATCCTGTGTACGGTGCTTTGGTATAGCCACGAATATTATTGAATTTATAGAAAAATGTTACCATTGCCAAATCCTCATTCATTTCCTCCAGCGTGCGATTGTGAAAAAACTTATCCGGCAAATAGTAATCATGTCGCGAAAATGACGATGAAAACATATCCGGCGAATGGGTTATTTCATGACAACCAGCTAGACAATTACTTTTGCATTCACCCACACTCGAGACCATAAAGAGACGTTCACATCGTGCCACACAATCCATGTCCTTGAGAAAGCAAAGAGTGGCATTTGGATATATTAGAGGTAAATAGTAGGGTAAACAGCCGCATATTGAATAGACCAACTCAGCATCACATTCCGATACACAATTTTGGCGTGTATAGAATTTGAAGTAGCGTAGCGTTTTTTCATTGCTATAATAACACTGCCTATCCTTGGGCGCCACCTGACGCAGTGTAGCGGATGGTTCGTTTATTTTTGTTGTGATGCGTACAACTGTCTGTTTGCCAATGGTTATGGGTAGGCCTGATTCTCGAATGAAGGGGAAATCGACGGGATTGTGCAGCATCATCTGGTTGTGAAAGGTTTCAAAATTTAAGGGTTTTAGGGAAAACGCAAATAGTTCTCAAAAATTATTAAAAAAAAGGTAAAGACAGTAAAAATTTAAAAACAAGGACAGAAAAATATTGAAATAATATTTATATAAAAAATATGTTTGGGAAATACTAAAACTGTATCAAAAAAAAAAAAAAAAAACTTTCGTCGTAATAAGGCAACATTTTCAAAAATAAAGTTTTTATTCCAAGAAACTTCTAAATTGAAAAAAACACACACACACAAATGGAATTGCTATTTATTTACGCATTAAAAATAATGATCTTGAAACAATATTTTTGCATTTTATATATAAAATATAAATAGAACTATTTTTAACTTGTTGTAAATCTTGAAGGCATAAATGAAATAAAACGCGTTTAATGTGTTATTACCATCACAAAAAAAATAAATAAATAAATAAATAAAAAATTAAAAAAAATACTGAAAAAATATTTTTGAACACAATTAGAAAAAAAAAATAATTTCAACGTCTTGGAGATTTTGAAAAAAAAAAAAATTAAATACATATTTTCGAAAATTTTTCACAAATATTTAAAAAAAGGAAGCAAATGCTATAACTATAATATCTGCAGATATGGAACCGTTTTGACCCGAATGAAAATTCCCTTAAGAAACATTCCCATATCTACTACATAATAAAAACAAATGTTGAACCGAATTGCTCCTCATCATAGATCTAGAATCAATATTTTCCAAAAACATACGTCTGGCTTTTCACAGCTATTTTGGATGCACCTTCCAAGTTTAATTTTGGAATTTTTTCCACTTCACCAGCCAAATATTATCCAATGGTCATTAAAAATACTAGTCTTCAGCGCTGTCCTAAACTCCAACCTCATAAAAAAATCCATGAATTTAGGTCCTTTATTGAGAACTGTAGGATTTTAGGTGCATTTCAATCCCTAAATACTTTTCAAACATCTTCCAAAGCAATAGGCTTCTATTCTGTTCCTAATCCTACCCCATGTTAAATTTCGTGAATATCGGTCGATAATTGGGACCTGTATATAATAATTCCAATATATAGTGTTATAAGGTGAAAAAAATGTTACAAATCTCATGCGATAGTAAATATGACAAACAAGTGAAAAAGCGGTAAGTTCGGGCGGGTCGTGAATAAGCTGTAAGTTTGCACCGGAATGGTGGAGGGTATTCACACTCCACCATTTTGGAGGAATTTAAAAATCTTAAAAATACGTTGAAAAATACTGCTAAAATCATAAAAATATCGAATACAAAGACCTGGACCAGCAAACATTATTTTTGAAAACAATTAGAAACAATTATAGTCTGGGAAATTTTAAAAACAAAAAAAAATACTAATATATATCTTTGGGAAATTTTCAAAAATAATTTAAAAAACATTCAATAAATAAATAAAATTAAACTAATATTATGAAGTCTTAAATAAAAAATAAATAAACATAAAATTATGTTTAAATATTTATTTCTCTGACCTACCTTGAAACCCGCACCATTCGTTGATGAACAGTAATAATTTTTCACATCTGCATTGAGAATCACCGTTAAACCCTTCGATGCTCCAGCACCTTTTTGATAAAAAAGTATTTTTTATTTCATTTTACTAATGCATACTTTTCGCATTTTTTTTGTGTAGATTTTTTTACCTGGCGTTTTCCTGGGATAGAACCTCTTTGGTAGATATTCTTGACCATAGCCATTCTCGAAGGTCCATTTGACTGGCAAAGTTGTTCGACCATTCGTTGCAGTAAAATCACGTATGAATCTGTATCTAAGGAAAGGAGGAACTTATGTTCAGGGCAAATTGCAAATTAAATTGAGAAAGAAAATCACAAGTCTTTCTTTCACAAAAGTCTTTAAAATCTTACCGAGGAAGAAATTAGTAAAATCATTGGCCAATGGACCCACATAAAATTTTTCTGTTCAGAGCTATTTCCACGTCTCCATAAATCCTAGAAGCCAACACTGACCTAGAAGCCAACATTGACCTAAATATCAAATTTCACAATTTCAAGTCTCTCCCTTAACCCAATATCAAATTTCGTATTATTTAGTACATATATCCAAAACAATCCATATCTCTTCATCCTAGATACCAGCAGTAATCCCGAACTAGTACCATTTAGTACTCTTCGAACAATTATAGAAGACTTTTACAATATCACCACCAGATACCAACAAAGACCTCAATATCAAATTACAATACACACTTCCAAAAAATTGTCGATATCTCAATACCAGATACCAACAATTACGTAAATATTAAACTTCAGAAATTTATCTCTATATTTATCTATATTTAGCACTTTTTGTACAATTAAAACCTCTAAATCTAAAACATAGATACATGGAGCAATCGAAATATTAAATTTCTAATTGTTTTCTTTATCCCTTAATATCGGCATTTAAGTTAAATGAAAATTTTAAGATTTCAAAATTGATTTTTTCTCTATATATTTTTTTCTCTATATGCCCATCATCAGTTGGTTCAATTAATACTTACTTGGCTTTGAATAAATAGTAAGGATGTAATTGATTGAAAACACAGCACAGGCCCTCGTCCAGTAGAATTTCACGGAACAAATCGGTACACGTTTCTTGAACTTCACCGAACTTACAATAGACGATCATATCTTCACAAGATTGGGCATTCTAAAATTAATTAAAAAACAAGTAAAAATGCAGCTAAGTTCAGCCGAGCCGAACTTTTAATAGCCTCCACCATTTGTAAGGAATTGGAAAAACTTTAAAACAAGTTAAAAAGTATCAGTCGGTTTTGCCGACAGATGTATACCTCCTCAGCCAATGTAGGTTATTTATATATATTTTGTTACGTTTATTTAAATTGTTGACCATCTATAGAGTAGATTCCGAAGGAATGGGCTAATTTTGAGATACCAGAAGTATTCCATTTTCATACTGCATCTAATACGGATAAAAATGTTGGTATCGCCAAATATTCAAAAAAATGTATATCCAATTTTATGCGAAATCATAAATTCCACATTCACCTCAGGTTTCTGGTTGAGAGAAATACCGCCGACTCGTTTTGCAACTTATGACAGATTAAAAAACGCTAAAGGATATATATCATCTACGCAGATATATATCATCTTCACAACAGATCTTGTGTTAGCAAAAATGTTTGTATATGTGCAATTTGAAGAGAATTGGATGCTCATTTCGGATTTAATAATCGTTTTTGTTCTTCAAAACTTTAACCCTTTGTGGGGGAGGCACCAGAAGAAATGGTCCAATCTCTACCATCTTTATAGCAGATATTGTGTTGATAGAAATGTTGAGAAGCGCCATAGTCTGAATGGAATCGGATTTGAATTTCGCGTTTTATGACCTTCATGGATATTCAAAATTTAGACCCTTTGTGGGGGAGGTACCAGAAGGAGTGGACCGTTATATCCTATCTTCATAGCAGATCTTGTGTTAATAGAAATAATATGATATGTGAAATATGAAGAGCCCGGATGTTTATTTCGGATTATATGATCGTTATGGTTTTTCAAAACTTTGACCCTTTGTGTGGGTGGTACCAGAAGGAGTAGGCCGATATGTTCCATCTTCACACCAAATCATCAAAATACTGAATATATATGGGGCTATAAAAAAACGGACGGACAGATAGACAAACAGGCAGACGGGCAAACAGACCGACGGACAGCACTAAATCGACTTAGAATTTTACAATGATTAAGAATATATAAACTCTGTTGGGTCTGACATAAGTATGTCGAGGAGTTACAAACGGAATGACAAAGTTAATATACCCTCCATAGAATGGTGGAAGGTATAAAAATATATATTTAACACCAAAATCATAACCATCATATTTTCAAAATACTTACATCGACAATAAAGTTGGGAAGTGTATCCTTTTCTGAACGTGGAGTAAAATTTTGAAATTGCGTATAGTTATGATCTTTAAAACATATTTTTTGTAAAAATGCATAGTCCGGCGAATCTCTGGAAAATATTAAATGTATTTGCTCGAGGTAAGTGCAATTCAGCAAAAAAATACTTATTTCAAATTAGGTTACTTTATCATAACTCAGGTCATGTGACTCGAAATAAGTAGCTATTTTTTAGAGGATTAAAAGTATTTTATATGAGTGCTTATTTATCGTTTTTTGGTGACTTTGGTGAAAATAACTACTTATTTCGAGTGGCATATCCTTGATAAAAAAAATGCATTGATAATCTAATTTGTAATGAGCATTTTTTCCAAAAATATCTAATAGAAAATAACTTACTTTGGAAAATGTTCAACTTTGCTACGCAGTACCTGATTCATATTGCAAATAGTTACGGTTGGAAAGGGTAGACTGGCAATGGCCGTTGGTTTGGAACTTAAGCTGATGATGACCGGGGTATGTTGCCATTTATTTAGAAAATAAATGGCCATGTAGAGGCCACTTATAAAGCAAATCAAAAATGATATCAAATAATACATTCTGAAAAAACACACACCATATTTAGATTTAATGAAACTTATTTCACATCGAACTATACCTCTCCCAAACACACCGATGCGAATCACTAACATATTTCAAACCATTCAATGCTGTCTCCAAAAGAAATCGCTGCGAATTGGTCTTTAAATACACATGAATTGGTAATTTTTCAATTGTTTTTCTTTTTTCATTTTCTTTCAATATTTTGCTGGAATTTTCCATATCACTGTGAACTGTTCTGTCAATCACTTAACTGAATTGATTGAAATAACCGATATCTTATTTATTCAATGACCTTATATTTATATGAGGTCCTTGTAATAGTTAAGTTTTATTAATTAATACCAGTAAATTGTTGTGAGTAGAGTTTAATTAAATATTAACACCAAAACATTTGTATAATCAATTACCATATGAACAATTGATATCGTAATTATGTTAAGAAAAATGTTAGTGGACATACATTATGCAACATAATTACATACTTTGGAAAGTCTGTCTGGACTTAAGAAAACATATTATTACTGTCTGCTAAGATTAATTAAAACACCATTCCATAATTACCAAAAAATGGAGTGTAGTCGACACGGCGTCAAGTTCTTCCATAACTAGTCGTTTATTCGTCTACCATTAAATGTTTGAAAATGAGGAGTTTGCGGAGGCTAATTCAAGAGTGACTATTTGAATCTCATGAGGAAGCTTCGTAATTAGGTTAGATGGTTTAAACAAAGGATATGTGCGAAGATTTTGTAAAGGGGTTATGTCTTTTTATACCCTACAACACTATGTGTTGGGGGTATTATAAGTTTAATTGGACCAAAAATTATGTAACACCATGAAATATTGGTTTCCCACATAGGAAAGTATATATGGGTCTTCCTATCTCGCCGAGCTTAGTCGATCTAGCTATATATGTCCGTCCGTCTGTCCATGTTAATTTGTAATCACTCTACAGGTCGCAATAATGGCCCGATCTTCACGAAATTTAGAATGGAGGTGGGGCTAGGGTCAGAATAGAATAGATGATCGCATAATATTTAGGGGTTGAAATGGACCAAAAACTGAAAAAAAAAAATCCTGATTTTGCAGTTGCTCTACAGGTCGCAATTATAGAGCAATCAGAGCGGAAGCTAGCATGGGGCTAGAGCTTAGGACTGGGCAGAAACCTTCCAATTTTGATGGTCATCGGGTAATATTTAGTGGGTGAAATAGACCATAGCATTTGTGTTAAATAAAAGTCAAATTTTCCACTAAACCGCGAATATTTTTAATCCCGGCGAAATCAAAAATAGACGAACAGATCAATTCTGACCGTTACGTAGATGCCGATAGTATATATATCGGATATATATATAGCGAAATATATACAATGTGTATATACAAAGGAATGGGAAGTTAGCCAGAATGCTTATATCTCAAGAAGGGCTAGACGGATTTTGACAAATTTTGTCAATTCAGAATGTCCTCTTGGCATAAAAGAAGCAAGTCTAAAAAAATCACATAAAAAGGTATCAAATAAAAGTTTTTATAGGGAATTTGTGAGTCTTAAATCATACCATCTATGATTATAGTTATAATTTAAAGTCCAATGGAACCAATATATGAGAGGAATATCCTTCTCTAAATCTATTTCTACTAAATTTGCCGAGGCATTTGTGCCTTTTCAATTCGGGTTTGTATTTCCCATTTGGTGCACAATTAACTTGAAATCGGATAAAGATATATATGAGAGCTATATCCAAATCTGAACCGATCTCGATAAAATTTGGGAAAGGTATATCTGAGTTGCATTTGATATATTATTTATGCAAAATTTCATCTGAATCGGGCAATAAATGCGACCTGCACTTTGTTTACAAAAATACATGGACAGACGGACGGACATGCATAAATCCACTCAGAATGTGATTCTATGCAGATCATCAAAAGGAAATGTGGCTCTTTCTCGCTTCCTTCTCTATGTTAGAAACAAATGCACAAATACATAATACCCTGACCACAGTGTGATGTAGGGTATAAATCGGAATGGCAAATACATAGTATAATATTCTCTTATTTTTTTTTGTGTAGAATAAAAATGCTTATATTTTTGTACTCACCTTTTGAATGCCAGACACAAATTAATGGATCAACCTGAAAATAAAAAAATAATAACACAATTAACAATTTTTTTATAATTAATGTAAATTGTTAAATAAAAAATGTTCTAGTGTAAGGAAGTTTCTATAAAATGCTCTGTTTGGTAGAAGCAAACGATAAAGATCCATAGGTCCTTACGTTGAAGGTGACCAATTCGAAAAAAATTGATTGACATTTCTTTCATTCAATAAAATTTAAAAATTATCGCGTTTGTATTCGTTAATTTTTTTTTATTTCACCCTGTACATGGACAGAGTTCTGTGAAGATCCTCAAAAATAAATATGGGCCTATCTCGTTTCCTTCTCCATGTTACAAACAAATGCACAAAGACATAATATCCTTATCACGATGTGGTGTAGGGTATAAATATTTTCCAATCACCCTACCATAACCTGAGAAAGAAATAATTTTTATTTTATTTCGAAACTATTTAATAAATTTTAAATTTTTCTAAGCGGTGATTCTGTTGTCATTATTATTTTACCACAAGTGTATGGGTTGCTTTGCTTTTAAATAGTCTCGAATATATTATACTACGTTTTAAAACAACACTGCATCATTTAATACAACTGAGCATATTTACGCTCTCTCAATGAAAATTACACTGATCTACCCCTCCCAAACTGTGTTTCCCCTTTTCAACAAAACTAGAAAACAATAAGCTTTCATTCTCTCATTGTACTCAATTTTATCCAACAAACACGAAAAGTTCATTCATTATTTTTATGAGACCACAACAACTAACACTGGGTGCCAGACAGCCAGCCAGCTGCTTCGACACGCTTTTAGTTATTCGTAGTTCGTCGTTGTGGACGTTTTACCCAGCAGACAGTGGTCCGTTGAAATATTACAACACGCAATTGTTTTTGATTCGTGTGTGTGTGCCTTTAATAGCCGGTAAATAAAAAAACAAGAAACAACAAAAGATAAAAACAACGAATAAACAAAGCACAAAGGAAAGCCAGTAATAGACCGTCCGACCGACCAATAAATGTTCGACGGCAATATCAGAAAATAAAGAAGAAAAAAAAATAAGAAACGAAAACATATTTGTGCATACATACGATTTGAGAAAAGAAGAAAAAAAAAAAACAATTATTGCCTACGTAGTATATTTTTGAAATTCGAAGAAGAAATTTCAAGTGAAATAAATAGCCAAACTCAGAAGATTTCTAAGGAATTCCAGTGATCATTGAAGTCCAAGACAATTTCACAAGTGCCACCACCACAGTATCAGATACGGTGGGTTCCTCTTTTGACAGCTATTTGTTGATATTTAATGCATTCAGTGAACGCCCTTTTGTCTACGGAGAAATGTTTGTCTTTGCTTCTTTTTTTTGTGACATTTAATTGCTAAAGTTTATGTCATAAACAGGTTTTGAAATTTTGTGTGTGTGTCTAGGTATTCCATTTGTTTACTTCACGCATAAATTATGAAATCAAATGTTTTTGTCTAACTTTAAATTAATGTACAAACATATTATACGAATATTCAAGTTGTGGTCTAATTGTGTGAATCAGTCGAGATTTCATGACGTGGTACAGTGTATTTTTTATAAGTTGGTCTTAATTGGAGAATTTATCACATAAACTGGAATATCGAAAATGTTCTAGATCGAGTTTTGGATTTATGGTGATTTATATTTGTCTCTCCATAATATTTGAAATTAAAAAATTAGATTCCAAACCCGATTTCATTCATAATAAAAATGGAAGATTCTGAATTTTGTACGGAATTTTTGTGGAATCGTAGTAACTAAGAAAAAATAATTAAACAAGTAAGCAAAGGCTATAGTCGTGCAGGGCCGACCATGTGATACCCTACAACACTAAAATATGTTCGAAGCCCCCTTATATCCACATCCATTTTGAAAGATTTGGTTTTTGAAATAATGTCAAAGAGCCCCGCCCAGAGGTTGCCCTTGGTTTTTTGATCCGGAGAATTTGGACAATATTTACGCACTCCGTAGTGTTGTTAAGTAATCAAAACAATTTCACACGAAGGTTGTGGTCCATTTTACAGTCATCCAAAATGCTAGAGTTCTCCCCTGTTTTTATCTCTCTTCTGATGCGAAATTCCGTGTCGATTAGTTTTCAATTGTGGCCCATACAGCGACTACAAAATTAGAGAAAATTTTTTGTCCATTTGCACCTATAAATGTACATCTTAAGAACAATAGGCTTTAATTCTGACCCTAACCCATAATTGCGATATAAATATAATACCTTCAAAACTTAATGTTGGGGGGTGTACAAATTTAGAAAATTTACAATTCAAAATTGTAAGTCAAATTGAAATAATCGCATGCGATAAAAAATATGACAAGAATTAAAAAAAAAATGGAACAAAAAATATTCACTTTTTTATTGGTATATTTTTCCGCGATTTTGTTAGATTTTATCGTTTTCTGGCAAAAGACAATTCCGAATTGATGGGAATTGTGAAAATCGGCTCAGTGGTTTTTGATTTATAAGCAGAATAAATAAGATCAATTCTTTTACATATATATTGTACCTATTTTTCTACATATCCGATTTCTTGGCTTTTAGCATCACTGTAATGGTCAGAAGTGATCTTTTAATATATTTGTGATTTGGCTGGGGTTGAAAATATTCGCGGTTTAGTGGGTTTACCCGCTAATTATTGTCCGATTGGCGCTTAAACTTCATAATTGTGGCCTATAGAGCAACTGCAAAATCAGGAATTTTTTCTGTTTTTGGTCCATTTCAACCCCTAAATGTCGTGCGATCATCTCCAAAAACAATAGGGTTCTATTCTGACCATAACCCCACCTCCATTTTCAATTTCGTGAGGATCGGTTCATAATTGAGACCTGTAGCTTGATTACAAATTAACATGGACAGACGGACGAACGGACGGACGGACATACATAACTAGATCGACTCAGCTCGGCGAGCTAGGAAGATCCATATATACTTTCCTATGTGGGAAAGGTGTTACATAATTTTTGGCCCAGGTGTGTTACGAGGTGTTACATAATTGTTGGCCCAATCAAACTTATAATTCCCCCAACACATAGTGTTGTAGGGTATAAAAAGTTAAATTAGGACGGGGACGATCTCTATAATACCCTCCACCATTTGGAACGAATTTGATAATTCTCAAAAAATAAAATCTGTTAAAATTTCTGTTATAATCTTAAAAATACCGAATATACCCGTTATATTAGGGTGTCTCTGCGACGACGTAGACCTGCATAGGAAACTTTTGTCATAAGCCATTACAATATTCAAATGCGAAACTTGAAAAGAAAAATCGGTGAATGATGTAGCTAAAAAAATCAAAATACCAATAAAAAATCGGGAGGTGTGGTTATATGGGGGCTATACGAAGGCGTGGACCTCCTTTACGAACTTCAAATACCAAATGTGAAGCTCTTCCGGTGAATAATGTCGCTAAAATCATCAAAATACCGAATATGGACCTGTCATAGGCTGTAGTATCCGTGACGAACTTCAAATACTTAATTTAAAACATTTTCGTTGAATAATCTCGCTTAAATCACCAAAATTCCCAAAAGTAGGGAGGTACCACTATTTGGGAGCTATACCAAAACGTGGACCTACATTGCCCTTTTTCAATAGCAAATTCAATGTCCTGCGGACATAATATACATTTGAGTCTATCAATCTACTTCATTTCGTTCAGAAGCTGATTTCCACAGACGGATAGACCGACGGATATCACTTAGTCGACATAAAATTTCATGCTGATAAAGAATATGTATACTTTGTATTTTTTTTGTATATTTCGAGGTGTTACAAACGGAATGATAAACTTAATATTCCCTCTATACTATGGCGGAGGCTTTACACATAAAAGAACAGATGTTGAAGGCTTAACTTAACTTTAGTAAAAACTCTCGGTTTTTATTTAATTTTTTTCCAGAGGCTGGTATATCTGCACCTTTATTCCGGGAAAGCATTTTTTTCTTGGGGGCGGACCCGAAAGTCCGGCACCAAACAGGACCAAATTTGTAAAAACTTTGAATCACATAGCTGGGTTTGGACATATTTCAAGCCTGACCAGCTACGCGAACCAAAATTATTATAATATACCGGTCTTCTGCCGGTACTTAAGATTTTTCCCTCTGGGGAACTAGAATTTTTGGAACAACTCTAGATAAACTCTCGGATTTTTTTGTTTTTGAAATTCTTTCCGGAGGTTGATATTTGCATCCTGATCCAGGGGAAATATTTTTTTTTTTTGGGAGGGACCCGGTTTTTTGATCCATTGGTCCGGATCAAAAACCCAGGTCAGACCCCGACCTACTAAACAGATAGAGACAATATAGGTATCATTTGAAATATAGGTATATAGGTCCGTCTCCTTTTAGAAAAAAATGTAGTTCGCGTAGCCGGTGTTGGACATACCCAGAGGTATATATATCAAGCCCCAGCCGAAGGCCGTCTACCCAAAACAACATTTAATTTAGAAAAAAATATATTCCATATTGGTTTTGTGGGTCCGGGACTTTCGGGTCAAATATCCGGGAATCCGTCACCAAAAAAAATCTGGGAGTTTTTATTAAACTAGAGTTAAGTCCAGTATTTTGTATTCCTCCACCATACATAGTGTGGAGTGTGTATTAAGATCGTTATTCCGTTTGTAACCCGTCTAAATAATAATTGTAGACCTAACCTAACCTATATTCTCGATCGGGGTAAAATTCTAAGACGAGTTAGCCCTGTTCGTCCGTCTGTTGTAATCACGTTAGAGCATATACTTTGTACATATCAGTATTTTGTCTGCAGGCAGGTCAAGTTCAAAGTTGGGCTACATGGGTCCACGATATCGTATAAGCCTCATATATAACAGTACCTCCCGATATTCTGTATTTTGATGATTTTTCCATTTTTCAATGGAACTCCGAAAATCCACACAAGAATTTCCTTTTGAGTACTTTACCCTCTTGAAGAGGATTTTTTTTATAGGTCCACCACATCGTATAGCCTCCATATAACGATACCTCCAGATATTCCATATTTTGATGATTTTAGCGACATTATTCATTGGAATTTTTTAAAATTTCGTATTGGAAGTCAGTAATGGGTACTACAACCCATGACGGAAAATTCTCTATGCAGCCACGTCTTCATATAGCCCACATACAAAAGCGCTTCCCTTTATTCGGTATTTTGACATTTTTGAGCGGAAATGATTCAAATTTCGTATTTGAAGTTTGTAATTGGTACTACGGCCTTTGACAAAAATTTCGTATGCATGTCTTTGTATAGCCCCATATAGCGGTATTTATTTAAAGGGTATTTTCCAACGATAATTGGTACTATAACAAAAAATTGCGTTTGTCAGGTCCACGTCTTCGTATAGCCCAAATATATCGACAACTCCCACATATATATTCGGTATTTTGATGATCTCACGGAAATTAACAACCGGAATTGTTTCAAATTTCGAATTTGATATTCTTAATGGGAACTACAGCCTTTCAAAAAAAAAAAAGACTTCGTATACCGGTCTTTGTATAGCTACATTTAACGGCATTCAACCGATTTTCGGTATTTTGATTATTTTAGCGACATTGTTCAACGGAATTGTTTCAAAATCGTATTTGAAGGTCCTAATGGGTACTACAGCCACTGACACAAAAATTTTCGTATGCAGGTCTTTGTATAGCCCCATATAACGGTATTTATTTAAACGGTATTTTCCAACGATAATTGGTACTATGACAAAAAATTGCGTATTCAAGACCACGTCTTCGTATAGCCTCCATATAAGGACACCTACCGATATTCGGTAGTTTGATAATTTCAGGGAAATTATTAACCGGACTTGTTTCAAATTTCGTATTTGAAGTTCGTAATTGGTACTACGGCATTTGAAAAAAAAAAAAACTTTATATACCGGTCTTTGTATAGCCACGCCATTCAACCAATTTTCGGTATTTTGATAATTTTAGCGACATTGTTCAACGGAATTATTTCAAAATCGTATTTGAAGGTCCTAATGGGTACTACAGCCTTTGATACAAACATTTCGTCTGCAGGTCTTTGCATAATTTCATATAAAGGAATTCATTTAAAAAGTTATTTTCCGCCGATTTTTTTTTTAATTTTCAAGTTCCTTTTAAGTGGTGTATTTTTCTCTTGTTTACCTTATTAATTGAAATATACGCTCCGGTGACATAGGTTGAACATTGATTTTAAATTTATCAGGAAGGAAAGCTAAAGATTTTATTTGTTGAAGAATTCTTACAAATAGTTTTTTCATCCACAAATTACGATTGTGAAACACTTGGTAAGAGCCCGAACTATTTATAAAATTTCAAAATTCAATTCATTTCATTTCAAAATTTTCGAAAAATGATGGTACACATTTCCAAAATCTCCGCTACATTATAATTTCAAAAACCAATTGAGATCTCAAACTTAAATTTCAGAATTGTATTACTATCCCTTCAATCAAGACCAAATTTAGTACTATTTAGTGCTTTTCGAAAAATTAGGGTACACATTTCCCAAACTACCCCCACATCACAATTGCAGATACCAAGCCCTTAAATCAAATTTCAGTATTTTATCTCTATCTCTTCAACCAATACCAAATTTAGTACCACTCAGTACTTCTCGAACAATTATAGTGGTCATTACAAAACCACAACAACAGACACCAACAGTGACATGTATATCAAATTTCAGGGTTGCAGCTCTAAATTTCAGATTTTTAACATCATCCGTTCACCCTAAAGCAAATTGTTCCAAATTTAGTACAGTTCGCACACTTATTACACATTTCCTAAACCACCTCCATATCTTAAATTCGGATGCTAACAGAGACCTCAATATCAATTTTGAGAATTCCAACCCTATTCCTTTACCCAATACGAAAAGTAGTATTATTTAGTACTTTCCCTACATTTACATATTCTTTCCAAAACCACCTTCATATATCGAATCTCCAACTTTAGGGATATCAATAAAAAAAAAGGAATATTTATTAATAAAACTTAGGTCTAATTGGGTTTAATAAAACCCAAATGAAAGAAATCTACCTGGGCCAATGATATCAATAATCTCCAAATGTTAAGTTTTTAGCTCCATCCGTTCACATAAAACAAAATGGTACCATTTTAGAACTTAACGCTACCTCAAAGTTCGAATTTACTAAAATTTCCTTTTGGTACATCTGTCCAGCACTCAATCAGTGACTTTCAGAATTCTAACTCATTCCGTTTGTCCAATACAAAGTATTAAATTTTTGGTATATTTTAAAGCTTTTCGTATCCTTTTAGTGCGTATCCTTTAGACACGTCTATCACACGCCTAGATTAAGCATGCATTATAGATTAAAAATCTGCCCAAGAAATATTTCGAGGTGTTATCTTTTTAACTTATTGTGAAATGTAAACATTCACATCTTTCCGAAACAAAAGGAAAATGTCGCATCCATCATTTGACATTTTTATTTGTCCACTTGACTTGTTTGCCGGTAAACAAAATGCCCATCACTTCTAAAAATCTTTTGTTTTTGCCTTGGTGAGTCACCATTGAATATTTGTATTTAGCTGATGACAGACAGCGTGTTTCCTAAACCTCAAATAATTGCGTTGAGTTTTTACGAACTTTGGCTTCCTCAAAAGTCAAGAACATGGAAAACAAAACAGATTCAGCACGCAAGCAGTTTTAGGTGACGATGTACACATACATATATAACTCCGAACAAGTAAAAAAGCTGTACGTTCGGGCGGGCCGAACTTTGAATACCCTCCACCATTTGGAACGAATTTGGCAATTCTCAAAAACAATAAAATCCGTTAAAATGTTGTTAAAATCTTAAAAATACCGAATGTAGCTGCTATATTAGGGTCTATACGACGACATGGGCCTGCATAGGTAACATTTGTCATAAGCCATTACAATATTTAAATGCAAAACTTCAAAAATATCGGCTAAAATCATCAAAATACCGAATATCGGGAAGTACCTTTATATGGGGGCTCTACGAAGACGTGGACCTGCACAGATAATCTCTTGTCATAGGCTGAAGCATCCATTACGAACTTCAAATGCCAAATTTGAAGCAATTCCGGCGAATAATGTCGCTAAAATCATCAACATACCGAACATATATGGGGGCTATACGACGACGTGGACCTGTACAAATAATCTCCTGTCATAGGCTAAAGCATCCATTACGAACATCAAATACCAAATTTGAAACGATTCCGGTGAATAATGTCGATAAAATCAACAAAATACCGAATATCGGGAGGTACCGTTATATGGGGGCTCTACGAAGAAGTGGACTTGTAGAGACAATCTCCTGTCATAGGCTGAAGCATCCATTACGAACATCAAATGCCAAATTTGAAACAATTCCGGTGAATAATGTCATCATCAAAATACCGAATATCGGGAGGTACCGTTATAAGAGGGCTATACCAAAACGTGGACCTACATGGCCTATTTTCCGTATCAAAAGTCCTGCAGACATAACATACATTTAGGTAAAATTTGACCAATCTACTTCAATTCGTTCGGAAGCTAGAGTGATTTCCGCTAAATCGACATAGAATTGTATGCTGACCAAGAATATGTATTTGTGGGGTCTAAAATGTATAATTCGAGGTGTTACAAACGGAATGACAACATTAATATACCCTCCATACTATAGTGGAGGGTATAAAAATATCATTATTTTTGTGTAACATGCAGTTAAGAAAATTCGTGAGACCAAAAAAAAAAACACCGGCGAAGTTACAATTTGAAGGCAATTGCTCAAGTAATTAACCCTCAACTAGACTTTACATGATTAATCAATTAATATGTTTCAAGGTTGATGGCATTAAACACCACTGGGGGAATATGGTTAAGCAATTGCCCGATTTTAATACAAAATTAGTTACATCTTTAATTTAGTCTATGATCTCATAAAACAGTTCATAATTTCACTACAAAACATGGGGTTTACATCTCCGAACTCAAAAAAGAAAAAAGTTTCCGGCCAAAGATTGCGTCATTGTCTGGTCTCGCGTTCGGGTGTGTGTGTGTGTGTGCGAGAGTGCGAACGTTTCCATATTATTATTTTACAAAGATGGGCAATACCCCTCCGTTATGGCCACAAGCTGTGTGGAGAAATCCATTGTACCTCGGTCCATAACAATTACTCTATACCTAGCCCATAGGTATTAGAGTGTGTGTGAGTGTGCGCGTGATTGCAGCCCATGTTGTTTTCTTTTTTCTTTTCAGCTGGCTATAATTTATATGCTGAGTATTAACTTTGTGCGTAACAATATTGTGAGCCCAACTTTAATGAATGTTACTTATATTCAAACATCATTGTTGCTATCGCTGTTTTAAGTGACTAGTTTTTTGTTTTGGTTGCTGATTTTATTTTTGAATTGCCAGACTCATTAGCATGGACACGTCATTTCGTCGCCTCAGTGTGTATGTGTGTGTGTGGGCGGACAAACACATTTCACAACAAAAAGTGTACTTGATGCGAAGGAATAAATAAACAGAACAGTAAGATTTTCATGACGTATTGTAAATTATTCCAAAATTAAACAAGTAAAAAAACTGTAAGTTCAGCCGGGCCGGACTTTGAATGCTCTCCACTATTCGGACGAATTTGGCAATTTTCAAAAAAAAAAAAATAATAATAATAATAATAAATAAAATCCGTTAAAAATTCTGTTAAACTATTAAAAATACCGGATGCCTATACGACGACGTGGACCTGCAAAAGCAACTTTTATCATAAGCTATAAGAATATTAAACTGCGAAACTTGGAAAAAATCTGTTTATAATGTAGCTAAAATCATCAAAATACCGAATTTAGGGAGGTACCATGGGTGTTATAAAACGTGAACCTGCAAAGACATTTTTCTGCCATAGGCTGTAGTACAACAATTCCGGTAACTAATGTCGCTAAAATCATCAAAATACCGAATATCGGGGGGTACCGTTATATGGGGGCTATACGAAGAGGTCGACCTGCACAGACAAGTTGCTGTCTCAGGCTGTAGAATCCATTACGAACTTCAAATACGATATTTAAAACAATTCCGGTGAATAATGTCGCTAAAATCATCAAAATACCGAATATCGGGATGTACCCTTAAATGGGGGCTATACCTGCAAAGACAATCTCCTGTCGTATGCTGTAGAATCCATTACGAACATCAAATACCAAATTTGAAACAATTCCGGTGAATAATGTCGCTAAAATCGACAAAGTACCGAATATCGGGAGGTACCGTTATATGGAGGTTATATGAAGACGTGAACCTGCACAGACAATTTTCTGACGTGGACCAACATGGCCCATTTTCAATAACAGGTTAAGTTCGTAAATGGGCCATGTAGGAAAATTGTCTGTGCAGGTCCACGTCGTATTTGTGTATTATTTTTTATTATTTATTATTTTTTCATAGTTACCAAAAATCATTGACATTAAAGTCGGATATTTCTTCCAAATACAGGGTGAGATAAAAAAAATCCGCAACGAAGTCAAACGCCTTAATTTTTACTTTTTTTTAAATTTTATTGAATGAAAGCAAAAAATGTCGGACATAGCATCAAATTTTAGAATAAGTTTAGATTTGTTCGAATTGGTCACCTTTGGCACGAATTATGGCCTTCAAACGGTCAATGAAACAGTCACACGCTCCCCGAATGTTGCTCTGTGGTATTTTGGACCATTTCCGGCGAGGCACTTGATTGAGGTGATCGACACTTTGGTTTTTTAGTGCCAACCTTGCTTTCCAAAATACTCCAAACACAATAGTCCAACGGCTTGGTATCCGGAGATTTTGGTGGTCATTGTGCGCTGGAAATGAAGCACGGAACCTCATTTTGTAACCAATTCTTGTGTGACGCGTGCTAAGTGCTGTTGGAATATCCAAGGTCTGCTGCCAAAATGTTTGCGTGCCCAATGCGTTAATACACCCTCCAGAATATTTTCGCGATAACATTCGGCACTTATTTTGATGCCACGGTCGATTAATACGAGCGGAGAGCATCACCATGGCTGGCGCTTGTGTTCTGTTGACTAACCGAAGGTGCACATTTTCAGATGACCTCTTTGGCAGGTAAACACGATCGTTTAGTTTGTTTACAAACTGCTGGACAACGATTGTTTTCTCATCGGAGAAAACCAATTTCGGAAGTTCGCCACTTTCGGCCAACTCTTTGACTCTTTTGAGTTTATTTTCTTTCTGTTGCGGTGTAAGTTCCTGCACTTTTTGGAATTTCAATGGCTTTACCCCGAGCTCATTTTTTAATATTTGCCGAATGGAATATTGCCATATGTTCAGATCACGAGCCATTTTCCGGCCATTGCGACGCGGGTTTCGATCAAGTCGCTTTTTTACTTTTCGAACTATTTCTGCTGATGTTGCTGTTTTCTTCCGTCCAGTATCCAGTCCAGTATCACGGTAACGAGCGATGGTACGAGACACAAAGTTTTTTTTTCACATTTAAATGCTGGAGTGCTCTAACGATATCCACTTGTGGTTTTCCGAATAACGTTTTTTTTTCTGGAAAATTCCCACCAAAATACTTTTGTACGCTTGTAGACAATATAATGAATGATTTTAGCAGCTGTCGGACGAGTGGATTAGAAATGATAGCAGTCTGAAAATGGTTGCAGTTTTTTCATCTCACCCTGTAAATACTTTTTATACCCTACATCACATAGTGGTAAGGGTATTATGTCTTTGTGCATTTGTTTGTAACATGGTCAGTCCTTCTGTTCGTCCGTCCGTCTGTTCAAGTATTCTTGTGAACAAAATGCAGGTCGCATTTATTATCCGATTAAGATAAAATTTTGCAAACAACATTTGTTTGGCCCAAGGGCGAACCCTATTAAAATTGGAGATATTCGGTAAGAATTTAGATATAGCTCCCATATATATCTTCGCCCGATTTGCCTTTTATTGTGCACCAAACGTCTAATATTTGCCCGAAGGGACTGGAATTTGGCACATACAACCGAATTGAGTATAGAAGGCAGTATGCCGAATTTGATGAAGACCGGTTCAGATATAGCTATAGCTCCCATATATATCTTTATCTGATTTCAAATTATTTTGCACCGAATGGGCAATACAAATCCGAATTTAAAAGATACAAATAATTCGTCATATTTTTAATCATAGCGTATATGATTGAATTCTCCCAAAAAAAAAAAAACTTTTAATTGTTATGTGGAGCTCTACTAAATTAGGAAAGTGGTGTAGGGTATCATAAAGTCGGCCCCACCCTGATTTTTTGGTAACCGACGAAGGTATAAAATCCGGGATATTAAATTAATCATACCATCCGTTCCATGGTAGCTACATAAAAACAATGTGATACTTCTACCTTCGAAATCTCTTATAAGGTTCAATGGACTCAGATTGTCCAAATCGACTTTATTTTGCAAAGGAATCAAAAATTTTATTTATTTTGTAGAACATATTATATTGCTTCCTAATTGCCATTTGTCACAAGACGCGATCACCATTTCAATTTTCCCAAGTTCTCTGTTCTTAACATCGCCTTCATGAATTTAAATGATTCTGCATCACACAGGTAGTTTAATATGCTATTAGAAAACAATTTTCTTGGAAATGCGCCAAGCAACATGTGTCTGCCTGAAAAATGTGCATCACATATATACAAACATACTCTGGCAATAGATTTTCTTTTGTTGATTTTATGATTTCACAATGTATTTGCAAATAACTGGGAATAAAAAAGAAACATGCTGCCATGACTAAGAATTTACTTTTAATAGGTGATTCAAAACGAATTGAAAATCTGCGTGCAAGGATTCCGAGAACATGTTGTTACTTGTTGGATATAAAAATGGGGCAATTTGTTTATGATATTGTTGAAAACAATTTACAGATGTTCATGTGAATTATGGGTACAATGAACCCATTTAAAATGAGCATAGAAAAATGTTCGATAGCTATGATGAATTATTTTTATTGAACTAATTGTTAAAATCAAGCATACCTCTCGAGGCAGAATGTGAAATGGAACACATCATTCAGAACCTTTTCTCTTTCGAAAAAATACCAAATTTGTTCTTTTGTACTATATTTTTGGTAATAACAATTGCTTTTGCTTACTTTTAGTACTTAGTCATAAAATTGAAGTCCATTGCGGCCAACAAAAATGTCAGGCTATTTATAATAGAAGACAATACCACAGCCTTATGTTCTTGAAAGATTGCCAAGTTCTTGAAAGTTTTTAGAATACTCGTATACTAAATTGTTGTTCTTCATTTTGGTCTTCGTGAACTTTCATCGAATATTTTCGTAATTGATGTATTATTTTTCATAGTTACCAAAAATCATTGACTTTAAAGTCTGATATTTCTTGAAAATACAGGGTGAGATAAAAAAACCGCAACAAAGTCAAACGCCACAATTTTTACATTTTTTTAAATTTTATTGAATGAAAAATAATGAAAAAATATCGGACATAGCATACAATTTTAGAATAAGTTTAGATTTGTTCGAATTGGTCACCTTTGGCACGAATTATGGTCTTCAAACGGCCAATGAAACCGTCACACGCTGCCCGAATGTCGCTCTGCGGTATTTTGGCTCATTCCCGGCGAAGAGCTTGTATGAGGTGATCCACACTATGGTGTTTTTAGTGCCAACCTTGCTTTCCAAAATACTCCAGACACAATAGTCCAACGGATTAATATCCAGAGATTTTGGTGGCCATTGTGCGCTGGAAATAAAGCAAGGAATCTCATTTTGTGACCAATTCTTGGGTGGCGCGTGCTGAATGCGATGGTCCTGAGTCCTGTTGGAATGTCGAAGGACTGCGGTCAAAATGTTTGCGTGACCAAGGCTTTAATGGATCCAGCAGAATATATTCGCGATAATATTCGGCATTTATTCTGATGCCACTGTCGATTAATACGAGCGGAGAGCGATCATTGGCTGTTATGGCGGCCCACATCATCATCATGGCCGGCGATTGAGTTCTGGTGTCCAACTGAAGGTGCACATTTTCAGCTAACCTCTTTGGCAAGTAAACACAATCGGTTTTGTTTACAAACTGCTGGACAACGAATGTTTTCGCATCGGAGCGAAGAAAACCAAATTCGGCAGTGCACCACTTTCGGCCAAGCAAAGCAACTCTTTAGCTCTTTTGAGTCTATTTTCTTTTTGTTGCGGTGTAAGTTCTTGCACTTTTTTGAATTTCAATGGCTTTACCCCGAGCTCATTTTTCAATATTTGCCGAATGGAATATTGCGATATGTGGCTTACGAGCCATTTTGCGGCCACCTCGACGCGGGTTTCGATCAAGTCACTTCTTTACTTTTCGAACCATTTCTGCTGATGTTGCTGTTTTCTTCCGTCCACTTACTTGACGACGGGCTACGCTACCAGTATCACGATAACGAGCGATGGTACGAGACACAAAAGATATATTCACATTTAATTGCTGGAGTGCTCTAACCATAGCCACTTGTGGTTTTCCAGCCAAACATAAAGAAATCACACCATCACACTTGAACTCCATCACGAATAACTTTTTTTCTGGAAAATTCCCACCAAAACGCTCTTGTACGCTTGTGAACAATATAATGAGCTGTCACTGAAATAATTTTAAAAGCTGTCGGACGAGTGGCTTTGAAATGACAGCAGTCTGAAGTTGGTTGCAATTTTTTCATCTCACCCTGTATATTTCATGTTTTGCAAACATTAAATCATTGTCAAACAGTCGAATACCAAATTCAGATATTACCCCTAATAGAAAAATATTTTGTGACTTTAAGAACAGATTTTCAAAACCTCGCGTCTTTCACCAATCGTGACATACATGGGAAATCCTGGTATAAAGCAAAGCACTCCAAGCTCCAAAAAAAAAAAAAATTCATTGTATATCGGAGCCGAAAAAAGTTAAAAAGCAGTAAGTTCAGCCGGGCCGAACTTTGAATACCCTCCACCATTTGGAACGAATTTTGAAATTTTCAAAAAATAAAATCCTTTAAAAATTCTGTTAAAATTTTAAAAAATACCAAATATATCCGTTATATTGGGGTCTATATGGACCTATATAGGCTTGTTAGTCATAAGCCATTACCATATTAAAATTCGAAACTTGAAATAAACGGTGAATAATATATCGAAAATCATCAAAATAATGTATATAGGGAGGTACCGTTATATCGGAGCTGTGCGAAGACCTGGACCAGCATAGACAATTTTCTGTCACAGGCTATAGCATCCATTACGAACGTCAAATACGACATCTCAAACAATTTCGGTGGGTATTATACCTAAACTCGTCAAAATGCCGAATATAGGGAGGTACTGATATATGGGGCCTATACGAAGACCTGGACCTGCATAGACAATTTTCTGTCACAGACTGTACTTAAAAATTAAAATTTTGTATGCCTACCTATAAGGATGTCGAATACAAAAATCTAAGCACTTTTTATTACCACAAACTGCTATCTAATCGAATATCAAACATTTGACTGCTACTGTGACCAACGTATTTTACAGAGACTGCTACAGTTGCAAAGCAATTAAAGCAAGAGTATTCGCTTGTCACCAGAAAAGTATAAGCATGTGTCTTTTGCACACAACAGGGGTCATGTAAAGTACATACAAACAAGTTTTTTCTACATGGCATCTACACTGCATCTCTCAAATGAATCCGCTATTCGGTATGACGTGTCCCATACGTTGGAACATACGTCATAAACAAGTATGAGGTGTGACGTCACACACATCATTTTATTATTATTTTAAACAACCACACAACGTGAATACCCCAACTGTTTGTGGACGATAGCCAGCCACCTAGCTATATGGGAACCACTTGGCTAAGAAAAAAAAAACAAGAAAAACAATTTTAAAACGTAACAAGAAAATTGATATTGCCCCCGCAAAATGTCAATGAATCTATTTGAGGGAAAGTGAAAGCTTATCGACCGACAAACATGGACACTTTGAACAAGTCTATTGACATTGGTTTTCTTATCATCGATTCATAGACAATTAACAACTAATTAATTGCTCTTGGACATTTTTCTCTTATCTTTGCAGATTATAAATATTATTTTTTGGAATCTAGTTTTTTGATTGTATTTTAAAGAAAACAACAACAGCAACAACATGTATCCATTTGTAAGTATTAAAAGAAATTATATATTTAATAAGTATATATTTTATATATCTATTGTTATAACATAAAAATAAGTTGGGAATTTCGTATGTAAATGATGATGTATAAAGGGTGTTTCGATTCAATATTCTCTTTTTAACATTTTGCGCTGAAATTCAATTATTGCCTAAAATAACAGAAAGGATCGAAAAGAATGTAAAGCTAACCAGTAAGGAAAAGTCAAAAGACGGGCGGGCCGACTATATGATACCCTACACCACCATGCATTTTAAGTAGAGCTCCCGTAACAAAATCAGATCATATCAGTAGATTATACCACCTATCGACATTTAACTTTAGAGCAGTTATAGTTTGGTCTCAGAGGGAACTAATATATGGGAGGCATATCCAATTTTGAATCGATTTTCACTAAATTTGGCGGAGACATTTTGATCTTTTATACCAAAAAATAACATTGATATAAAGTGCACACTTCGAGAAGAATTATATTAAAAAAATATATATCGGATCCGAGTTCCACAAAATGGAAGCGTACGTCCTGAAATTCACTTCATTTGGCCTGATATTAGTCATTATTTGCACAATAAACATGAAATCGCATTAGGGATATATATGGGAGCTATATCCAAATCTTAGCCAATCTAGATAAAATTTGGGAAAGGTATTTCCGAGCTCTATTAGATATTTGATACCAAATTTCATTGCTATCGGATGCAAATTACGAATGTGAGGGACTTAAACACCAAATCGGATGAAACATCTATATGGGAGCTATAGCTATGTCTGAACCGAATGTTACCAAATTTGACGTTTCAGGTTAATTGTGCACCAAATGGCCAACATCTGTCTAAAAGTAATACATTTTGGTACAACCGACCGAATATAAGCAAGTATAGACTTAATTCGGTCGGTTGTACCCAAATTTTGCAGAAGTATTTCCGAGATCTATAAGATATCTGGTACCAAATATCATTGTTGTCGAATGTGGGAGCTATATCCAAATCTGAACCAATCTTGATAAAATTTTGCAGAAGTATTTCCGAGCTCTATAAGATATCTGTTACCAAATATCATTGTTGTCGAATGTGGGAGCTATATCCAAATCTGAACCAATCTTGAAAATATTTTGCAGAGGTATTTCCCAGCTCTATTAGATATCTGATAAAAAATATCATTGTTGTCGAATGCATATTACGAATGTAAGGTACCTAAACACCAAATCGGATAAAACATATATTTTGGAGCTATGGCTATATCTGAACCGATTTTCACCAAATTTGTACAGCCCAAAAAATATCTCTGCAAATTTTATCAATATCGCTTCTGATTTAGATATAGCTCCCAGATATATCTTCAACTGATTTCGGGTTAATTGTGCACCAAATGGCCAATATCAGTCCATATGGGCTAAATTTTGACACATCCGACCGAATTCTGTCTAGAAGCAAGTGCATAAAATTTGGTGAAAATCGGTTCAGATATGGCTATAGCTGCCATATATAAGTTTCATCCGATTTGGGGTTTTAAGTCCCTCACATGCGTAATATGCACTCCACAACAATTGTATTAAATACGGGACATCAGATACTGCTCAAAAATACCTCTGCCAAATTTTATCGAGATCGGTTCAGATTTTTATACATCTTTCGATATACACCTCCATCCGATTTTACGGTTATTGTCCCCACATATATATAATACCAGCCCAAATTGAATAGATTTTTTCATATTCAACCGAATTTTTCCCTTTGGTAAATCTCGAAGTCATATCATGCTCCATACCGCAATGTTATTTGGTACTTGAGGTACAAAACCACCGTCAAATTTGTGTAAATCCATTCATAGTTGGATATAGTTCCCAGATGGTGACTACTCTAAAACCATGATACGCATTCAAATAAGGTTTATACTTGGTATGATCTACTTAACATAAATTCCCAATTAACATTTTTTTTTGTTACGGGAGCTCTCCTAAATACGCATAATGGTGTAGGGTATCACATAATCGGCCCCGCCCGACTTTTGATCTTTCCTTTCTGGTTGAAACGTAACATGTGGAGGAAACTGAAGTAGAGTGGAGGACTTCCACCCATTTTCACATTCGTGCAGATATTCGAGTTAAGATGCCTTGGAATAGTGTTTTCGGCCTTATTATTGGCAATAGTACACGGAAAACAGGGTGATTATTTTCAAGCTATTAGAAAGTTTAGACAACGAACATAAAATTCAGAAAAATGCCTAAAATGATTATTTAAACTGATAGCACGGTCCATATAATTTAATGTTTGAAGATTATTTCATGAAAATATTGATCACGACTTCGCCACTAATGGCCAATCCTATTCATATTCTTTCCAACATTCCGGACGGTATCTCACGACGGTTGACGGGATGGTTGGAATTGCCAGAAGGAGTGGATCGATATTGATTATCTCCGAATTCGAAGTTTGATAATAATATTACGATATAGTCCTGTCCGTTCAACCGTCTGTCGTCATATTGACTCTGGTGTGATTATTCCCTGTTTTACAGTATTTATCTTTTTAAGCGTGAAACACCCTTTATATATACATAACATTATCACTGCATTCATGTGGTTTTATTTGTTTAATCTAAATTTATTTGTTTCTAAATAAAATTATTTTGGATTCATTTTGTGGTTTCAAACAACGATGATGTGGTGTGGCATGTGGCAAACTATTGTAACTTAGTATTGTAAAAAAATGTTTATGGTTTAAATTGTATCTGCACTCAAATAATTTATTTGTAATACACATTGCCTCAGTGCAGTTTCAAGTGCTAATGAATCATAACTATATAAAAAATATTTATTTATTCCATATTATTTATTACGTGTTGAGGTTCTCATGTTTGTTATTCAATTAAAAAAAAAAATAAAAGGTTTCACATTTTCCGTCATTTATGGAGTACCAAACCTGTACCCAAAAATGTATTTCTCAACTACTTCGGGAATTAGCAAAATGTAACTGTTCTAGGGCCCTTGAATTCGTCCCTGTACTCAATAATACCATAATATAAATCGACTCAAAAATAAAAAAAATCCAGGAATTATGAAAAAATAAAAATACGTAGTAAGGAGGGTGAATTTTAAAACGTAGATTATACCTAGTCATTGTATATTTTGCTAAATATTTGGCATGCCATCATTTAATTGAAAATATCAGTGCTTTCTAAACTTCAGTGGAAAAAGCAAATGGATTTGTAGATCAAACATCGAACATCACTAAAATTCTTGGTTGAGGATTTATGTTAAGAGCCTTTTCTAGAATACATTTCACTTAACTCAACATTAAACATACAGGGTGAGATAAAAAAACTGCAACAAAGTCAAACGCCATAATTTTTACATTTTTTTAATTTTATTGAATTTTATTGAATGAAAAAATGTCGGAAATAGCACCAAATTTTATTGGTCAGCTTTGGCACGAATGATGACCAAACGACCAATAGACCGTCACAAGCTGCCCGAATGCTGCTCTACGGTATTTTGGCCCATTCCCGGCGAAGTGCTTGCTTGAGGTGATCGACACTTTGGTATTTTTTAGTGTCAACCTTGCTTTCCAAAATACTCCAGACACAATAGTCCAACGGATTGGTATTCAGAGATTTTGGTGGCCATTGTGCGCTGGAAATGAGGCAAGGAACCTCATTTTGTAACCATTCTTGGGTGGCGCGTGCTGAGTGCGAGGGTGCTGAGTCCTGTTGGAATGTCCATGGTCTGCCGCCAAAATGTTTGCGTGCCCAAGGCTTTAATACACACTCCAGAATACTTCGGCAATTATTATGTTGCCTCGGTCGATTAATACGAGCAAAGAGCGACCATCGGCTGTTATGGCGGCCCACAGCATCACCGAAGGCAAGTAAACACGATCATTTTGTTTGTTTACAAACTGTTGAACAACGAATGTTTTCTCATCGGCGAAACCCAAATTCGGCAGTACACCACTTTCGGCCACGCGAAGCAACTCTTTAGCTCTTTTGAGTCTATTTTCTTTCAGTTGCGATGTAAGTTCTTGCACTTTTTGGAATGTCAACGGCTTTACCCCGAGCTCATTTTTTTCAATATTTGTCGAATGGAGTGATTCATATGTTCAGCTCAAGAGCCATTTTTTAGCCACTGCGACGCGGGTGTCGACCAAGTCGCTTCTTTACTTTTCGAACCATTTTCGATGATGTTACTGTTTTTTTTTCCAGCTGTCGGACGAGTGGCTTAGAAATGACAGCAGTCTGAAGTTGTTTGCAGTTTTTTCACCTCACCCTGTATATGTATGTCCTACATGTATGTCATCCATTGAATGTTTCAAACCTCTCGCCACATTTCCGCACATTTCAAATGAAAGTTGCAACCTTTCGGCCCAAGCAAAACAAAAATTCAAAAGAGTCTCTTTCATTTGTTTTAAATTGAAAATTGTATTCATTTACCCACCCCTCTCACCAGCACCACCCCCGCCCCCACTCAATTCCATATGTTTTGCACAAATGTCTGATCTCTGTCATTGAACTCTTTTCGTTTTGTAGGGTTCCGGCATGCCACAACCACATCCTCCCACATCAACGCCTGGTTACAATCCACAACCGGGTATGTCAGCCGGTGTACCATTCGGTGCGGGTTGGGTGGCGCCCACCCAACACCCACATCAACAACAACAACAACAGCAGCAGCAACAACCGACAAATTCTCATTATCCATCTGCCGCCACACATCATGCTCCCTATCCTACAAACAATGCACCCTATCCTCCCACTAACACAGCACCATACCCCACAACTAACTCAGCACCCTATCCCACGGCTGGTCCCTATCCTCATGCAACACCTTATCCCAGCAACAATGGACATCAGCCGTCACCCTATCCGGGATCCTCATATCCTCACAATCCCCATCAAACACCCTATCCCACATCGACAGGTTCACCAGCTCATTATCACAATCCATCATACGGACAGGCACCACCCACACACCCCACATCATACAATCCCAATCATGGCTATACACCGGTTCGTACCTCAATGGGATTAGAATCGCCGGCTGGCAATATCCAACACTGTTTCGAAGAGTTGGCCCAGAGGCAAGGCCATCCCATACAACATCACTACTCCACTGCTCCACGGAGAGAGGTTAGTGTCCTTGCTAATTATGTATTTTCTTTTTGTTTTTTGCTCTCTTGGGTATTTTGGTTTTCTCTTGTGTTGTTCTTTTTTTTTGTAATCTCTTTTCTTGGGGTCTATTATTTTGGAAATTCAATTTTCCTAAGAATGTTGGATTTATTGAAAGTTTCACTGAAGACGATTTGAATAATGAAAGTGCTTCAGAAATTTCAATTGAGGAAAATTGCTATGGCGATGGAATGTTTACATATAAACTACACGATGATGTATGTACACATGTTTTTGTTTTATAATTTATCTCAAAACTAGATAATTGTAAGCTTGTGGAATGGCGATTAATTCGTAAGCTTTTGATTACTCTTAATGCTAGAAATTATTTTTAGTTTGTTGTTATTGTTGTAATTTTTTGCTGTACCAACGACACATATGAATGTGTGTGTGTGTGTGTGTGTGTGTTTGTTTTATAAATTCACCTAAGCTTGCGTGAAATTATCTCTGAGTCATGATGCAGAACGACCACAAGTGGGTCGTTTATTAAAAATGGATTTTCCCTAGACTACTTGGGTGGTTTTACTTGTATTTTTTTCTTTACGAAACCGTATTCAGGGATATTTGACCTAAATTTCGGGTCCACGACCCGGGGATCGTAAATGGGCCATGTAGGTGCACCTTTTTTAGATAGCCCCCATATAACGTTACCTCCCTGTATTAGGTATTTTGATGATTTTAGCTACATTATTAACAGAAATTGTTTCAAATTTGGCATTTGAAGTTCGAAATCGATACTACAGCCTGAGACAGAAATTTGTCTGTTCAGGCCAACGTCTTTGTATAGCCACCATATAACGGTACCTCCCTATATATTCGGTATTTTGATGATTTTAGCGAAATTTTTAACCGGAAATGTTTCAAATTTCGCATGTGAAGTTCGTAATGGATACTTTAGCCCATGACAGAAAATTGTTTGTGCAGGTCCATGTCTTCGTATAGCCCCCATATAACGGTACCTCCCAATATTCGGTATTTTGATGATTTTAGCGTCATTATTTACCGAAATTGTTTCAAATTACGTATATAGAGTTCGTAATGGGAACTAAAGTCTGTGACAGGAAATTATCTATGCATGTCCAGGTCTTCGTATAGGCCCCATATATCAGTACCTCCCTATATTCGGCATTTTGATGAGTTTAGGTACAATACCTACCGAAATTGTTTGAGATGTCGTATTTGAAGTTCGTAAAGGATGCTACAGCCTGTGACAGAAAATTGTCAATGCTGGTCTAGGTCTTCGCACAGCTCCGATATATCGGTACCTCCATATGCGATATTTTGATGATTTTAGCTACATTATTCACCGTTTATTTCAAGTTTCGAATTTGAATATGGTAATGGCTTATGACAAACAATGCCTATAGGTAGGTCCACGTCGTATAGACCTAAATATAACGGCTATATTCTGTATTTTTAAAATGTTAACAGAATTTTTTTTTTTGAAAATTTCTAAATTTGTTCCAAACGGTTGAGGGTATTCAAAGTTTGGCCCGGCCGAAATCACTGCTTTTTAACTTGTTTTTTTTTATGCTGTTTTTAATTTGATGCTGTTTTGGATTGCAAGACTTCGGCCAGGGCGTGAGATTTTCTCCTCTGGCTATGCCCAACACCGGCTACGTGAACCAATTTTTTTTTTCTAAATTTGATAGTCGGCCTTCACCAAACAATAATTTGGCATACATTTTGTGAACTCGAAATATGGGGCCATTTTCGACTTTTTGGGGATTAAAAAAAAAACAGGTCCACTTAAAATAATTCCCTCATGTTACCACATTGTGGCTTTCATTGTGGTTAAAACATTCAAAATACTGAAAATTAGGGAGTAACGATATATGGGGGCCATACCAAAACGTGGACCTATTCGGGTAATATAAATGTCGGACCAACATTTCAAAGTGATTAAATGCTTCTCTGATTTATCTCCGTTATTAAGAAACTCACCTCACTGAAAGACCTATTTAGTACCATTTAGTACACATAAGTACATATTTGCATAACAATCTGCATCATACAATCCAATAGAAATCTAATTTCCCAATTTCTGGTTCGGTTCACCCAAATCCAAAACTTCCTTATTAATTCCAATTTTCAGAACAACAACTTTATCGCTTCTCCCAAAATTTAAATTGTACCAAATTTAGTCCCATTTAATACAGCTAAGTACGTATTTCCAAAACTATCTACGTATCTCAGTCCTACAATGCAATAGTGATTTTATTATCAAATTTCTACTAGCTCTATTGGTTCCCCCTAAATTGAAATTGTACCAAATTTAGTATCATTTATTACTTTTCGTGGACATAAGTACAAATTTCGAAAACTCCCTCCATATCCCAATCCTACACTCTGTTAAATTTCAGCTCCATCCATTCCTCCAAATTCAAATTGTACCAAAATTTGGCACCGTTTAGTACTTTTCGTAAACAGGAGTACATACTTCTAAAAATTACCTCCTTACATCGACCCTACTGCTCAACCTGGCTTCCCATTCCGAATTTCAAGTTTTTAGCTCTAACTGTTCACATGATACGAAATGGTACTAAATATAGCATATTTTAGTACTTTCTTACACTTGGTTTGGTACATTCATCATACACTTTATCAGTGGTCCTCATTCCAAATTTAATAGTTGTAACTCTATTATTCGTCAAATAAAAAGAGTACAAATTTAGTACTTTTCGTACCGTTGTAGTACGAATTTACAAAAACCCGGCCTTATCTGACACCTGCGGACCAAGAGTGACCACAAAGATACTAGCTTTAGCCATTTCGTCTAGGGGTTGATGAATCATTAAGTCAGTCAGTCAATCACTTGACGGGCTATCTACCTTGCTACTACCTTCTTCTACAGAGCGAAAGGTAGATCAATAGAAAAAAAAAGAAAAAAATAGATTTAGAGATAAAATACTTTCTTAGGCTCTTCTATAGAACGTAACTTTCATTGGATCTTTTATTGGTTCATCTATAGGCCTTCAGTGGATAGAGGATGGATGTTTTCAATACATTCTCCATATAGAATTTTCTACGAGGGTTAATTTGGTTATAAACTTTGGGTTGGTTGGATAGCTGTATCACTTCTCCAAAAATCTGTCCCAACTCCCAAAGGCAGATTTATTGTAATTTCAAAACTTTATTAAATTTTACCTCTTTTTTGTGTAATGTATTCCAACCCCAAGTATAAATGGTTATATAGTTTCCCAATATATGTTTCTCTGTTCCAGAACCTGTAGGAATTTACTTTCTTGCAATTTTCATAAATAGAAAATCGGTCATAAAAGTAAAAAGGTCACCGGTGAAATTTTTTTACAATCTTGCAGCTCTGGAACAGGTCTTGTGTATTTATAAATTAAAAATTATTTTAACCTCTCATAGTATTCTTAAAATGTCCTATAATATTTTGCTATGAAAAAATGTATACTAATGTAAATTTGTAAATCTTTAATTACTAAGTAGATATTTAAAAGCCAGAATAAATTTTCTTCAAATCCGCTACAATATTTTAATATATTTTATTTATTTATTTCTAATTTTTTGTATCATAGGGAACCCCAACTGTATTCCCAGCCCA
Organism: Musca domestica; assembly: GCF_030504385.1. NCBI lineage: Eukaryota > Metazoa > Arthropoda > Insecta > Diptera > Muscidae > Musca > Musca domestica. The sequence goes on from NW_026712119.1 coordinate 63,490, forward strand.
AAACTTTGATCCCGTCAAGGATGCCCATGACTTACGCAAGGCCATGAAAGGCTTTGGCACCGATGAGGATGCCCTTATCAACATCATTTGCCGTCGTTCCAATGAACAGAGACAGGTATGAAAAAATATCCTAATTTTATTTATTTTGCTAAATTTTTAATATTTTATTTATTTTTAGGAAATCCAACGTCAGTATAAAACCCACTTTGGCAAAGATCTTATTGAGGACATTCGCTCCGAGACAAGCGGAAATTTCGAAAAACTGTTGGTTGGCCTTTTGCGTCCCATTGTCGATTACTATTGTCATGAGCTGAACGATGCCATGGCTGGCATTGGCACTGATGAAGATGTGCTCATTGAAATTTTATGTACTCTATCGAATCATGAGATTCACACGATTAAAAATCAATATTTAAGATGTAAGTTTTTGGGATTTCAAGATAAAAAGTTGAAACCTTAAATAAATTTTATTGTTTTATTTTGTAGTATATGGTGCCCATTTGGAATCGGAATTGAAATCCGAAACATCGGGAAATTTCAAACGTCTCTTGGTCTCGCTGTGCACTGCGGCCCGCGATGAAAGCGGTCATGTTGACCGTGCTGCTGCCCAGAGTGATGCCCGTGAATTGCTCAAGGCTGGTGAGTTGCGTGTCGGCACCGATGAGAGCATGTTCAATATGATTTTGTGCCAACGTAACTATCAACAATTGAAATTGGTAAGATTTTGTTCGGAAAAATGGAAAAACGTTTCAGTACTTATGCCAAATTTTAAAGATGTATTTTTCTTAGAAAAAATTATTATTTAATAATTTATTTTTATATACCTTCAGATTTTCCAAGAATACGAAACAATGACCGGTCACTCGCTGGAGAAGGCAATTAAAAAGGAATTCTCCGGTGATATAATGGAAGGCCTAATTGCCATTTGTCGTTGTGTCAACAACAAGGCTGAATATTTTGCCTCACGTCTACACAAGAGTATGGCTGGCATTGGCACCAATGACAAGCAGTTGATACGTGTGATTATCACCCGGTGTGAGGTAATTATTAAGAACTAAACTATCCACCTCGTGGAACACAAGAATTAATATTTAATTTTTTTCCACACAGATCGATATGGCCGATATTAAGGCTGCCTTTGAACGTATGTATGGCAAGAGTCTAAAGAGCTGGATTAAGGGTGACACATCGGGTCACTACAAACATGCCCTATATGCCTTGGTGGGGGAACAACGTTCAAATTCTTAAAACCTGAAATGGAGTAATGTTATACGAAATATATTTTTTTTAAGGGAAGAAGTTCATTTTAAAAGAGAGAGAGAGAGAGAGAGAGAGAAAAAATGAAATGATATTTTAATGTTGACATTAACCACAATCGAATATTTTTCACAAAAAAGTAAAAACAAAAAAAGTTGATATGAAATCTAAGTATTTTTCTAAAAAAAAAACTTTTACATGCTTGAAAAAAAAAAAAAAAAAATTTCAATACATTTTTTAATACAAATACCAGTGACAAAACAAAATTTTATAAAAAAAAAACTATTTTTGAAATTTTCCATAAAAATATATATTTGTTTGTATTCCCTGAAGAGTTATTTTAAAATGTTGAAATCATACCCATAATATATATTTAAATGTACTGTACTGTTATTCCTAAAAACAATCAATTAAATTGCTTTGCAATCCTAAAGAGTATTTGACTTTAACCATTAAAAACAACAACTACAAAAAAATAATTATTGCATTTAATGCCACTTTTTGATACAATAATCCTCTAATGAAATCTCACGACAGTGTCTTTTTCTAGCTGTTGTATTGTCATAATGTTCATTAAAAATATACATACCTAAATACAATAAAAACTATGTTAAAAACCACAAATATTGAGTCGTTTTACATATGGATGTGCATGAGGAGGAAGGGTAAGAAATAATGAAATAGTCTCTTGCTGACATTTTGAAAGGGGAAATTATGATTGGTATTATCAACAAGTAAAACCCCAGATAAAGTCGGCCGGGCTGAACTTTTAACATTCTCCATCATTTTAAAGGATCTTAAATATTTTCAAAGAAATCCGTTGAAAATACCAGTTATATGAAACCCGTTATATGGGTGCTATACGAAGACGTGATCTTGCATAAGTAATTTTTATACCCTCCACCATACTATGGAGGGTATATTAATTTTGTCATTCCGTTTGTAACTCCTCGAAATACTCATGTCAGACCCAACAAAGTATATATATTCTTGATCAGCGTAAAATTCTAAGACGATTTACCAATGTCGTTTCAAATTTGGTATTTAAAGTTCGTAATGGATACTACATCCTAAGTCAAAAAATGAGCCATGTGGGTCCACGTATCCATGTAGCCCCCATATAACGGTACCCCCCGACATTCGGTATTTTGATGATTTTAGCGACATTATTTAACGGAATCGTTCCAAATTTGGTATTTGTTCGTAATAGATACTGCAGCATAAAACAGAAAATGGGCCATGTAGGTCCACGTCTTCGTATAGCCCCCATATACCGTACCCGTCGGTATTTTAATGATTTTAGCGACATTATTCACCGTTTATTTCAAGTTTTGAATTTGAATATTGTAATGGCTTATGACGAAAAATGCCACCCCAATATAACGGCTATATTCTTATAGACCCCAATATAACGGATATATTCGGTATTTTTAAGAGTTTAACAGAATTTTTAACAGATAATATTTTTTTTAAATTTTCCAAATTCGTTCCAAGTAGTGGAGGGTATTTAAAGATCGGCCCGGCCGAACTTACTGCTTTTTAACTTGTTAAAACTTGGAATCGATTTCGAAATTTTTGTCTGGCATAAAAATTATCATAGAGCAGAATATAATTTTCGCCTTTAGTTCCGGAGATTGGTGACATAGTAAAATGCCTGGTCTTATATACTTCTGAGCTACATTCTCATGAAAAAAATTCACAACAAAATTCTTTCGAAAAAAGGCTGAAAAAGCTTTGAAAATAAATTGATTTAGTCAGTCATCCGACTGTCAAATACTCTAAATATTATACCATATACAGAGTGAAATGAAAAAACTGCAACCACCTTCAGACTGATGTCATTTCTAAGCCACTCGTCCGTCAGCTGTTAAAATTATTCCACTGACAACTTATTATATTGTTTCCAAGCGTACAAAAGCATTTTGGTGAGAATTTTCCAGAAAAAAAATATTCGTGATGAAATTCAAGCGCGATTGTGTGATTTCTTTATATTTGGCTGGAAAGCCACAAGTGGCTATCGTTAGAGCACTCCAGCAATTAGATGTGAATAAATCTTTTGTGTCTCGTATCATCGCTCGTTATCGTGAAGAAAACATCAACATCAGCAGAAATGGTTCGAAAAGTAAAGAAGCGACTTGATTCAAACCCGTGTCGCTGTTGCCGAAAAATGGCTCGTGAGCTGAACATATCGCAATATTCCATTCGGCAAACACTGGAAAATGACATCGGGGTAAAGCCATTGAAATTCCAAAACGTGCAAGAACTTACACCGCAACAGAAAGAAAATATACTCAAAAGAGCTAAAGAGTTGCTTAACTTGGCCGAAAGTGGTGAACTGCCGAATTTGGTTTTCTCCGTTCCGATGAGAAAACATTCGTTGTCCAGCAGTTTGTAAACAAACAAAATGATCGTGTTTACTTGTCAAAGAGGTCAGTTGAAAATGTGCACCAGCAGTTGGCCACCAGAACTCAAGCGCCGCCCATGGTGATGGTGTGGGCCGCCATAACAGCCGATGGTCGCTCTCCGCTTGAATTAATCGACCGTGGCATCAGAATAAATGATGAATATTATAGCGAAAATATGCTGGAGGGTGTATTAAAGCCTTGGGCACGGAAACATTTTGGCCGCAGACCTTGGACATTCCAACAGGACTCAGCAAATCGCACTCAGCATGTGCCACCCAAGAATGCTTACAAAATGAGGTTCCTCGCTTCATTTCCAGATCACAATGGCCACCAAAATCTCCGGTTCCAATCCTTTGGACTATTGTGTCTGGAGTATTTTGGAAAGCAAGGTTGGCACTAAAAAATACCAAAGTGTCGATCACCTCAAGCAAGCGCTTTGCCGGGAATGGGCCAAAATACCGCAGAGCAACATTCGAACAGTGTGTCACGGTTTAATTGTTCGTTTGAAGGCCATAATTCATGCTAAAGGTGACCAATTCGAACAAATCTGAACTTATTCTAAAATTTGATGCTATTTCCGACATTTTTTCTTTCATTCAATAAAATTAGAAACAAATGTAAAAATTATGGCGTTTGACTTTGTTGCACTTTTTTGTTATCTCACCCTCAAAAAAAACTTCTTGCGTCGAATTTCCGACAATTCCATTTAAAAAATGGGGCGAAATTCATCCAAATATCGAATATCGGGATGTACCGTTATATGGGGGCCATACGATATCGTGGACCGATATAGTCCATCTTTGAACTTGACCTGCGTGCACACAAAAGGCTGATCTGTGCAATTTTTTTAAAGTTACTTTTGAGGATCTTCATATAATCATGTCAGTCCGTCCGTCTGTCCATATATTTTTGTGAACAAAATGCAGATCGCACTTATTATCCGAATTACATTTTCCAAACAATATTTGTTTATCCCGAAGACGACCCCCCATTGAAGTTAGTGATAATCGGATCCCATATATCTTCAACCATTTTTTGTTTAATTGTGCAGCAAATGGCTAATATCAGTCCATATTTTGACTCGAACTATCGAATTCAGTCTAGAAGCAAGTGGATCAAATTTGGATTAAATCGGTTCAGACATAGTTATAGCTCAATATATATGTTTCATCCGATTTGGTCGTTAAGTAATATGCATTCGGAACGCTCGGAAATTCTTTTGCCAAATTTTATCGAGAACGGCTAAGATTTGGATATAGCTCCCATATATATCCTTAATCCGATTTCAGGTTTTTTGTGCAAATAATGGCTTATATCAGCCGAAATGGAGTAAATTTTGGGACGTACATTTCCATTAGGCGGAACTCGGATCCGTTATAAATTATTTTAATATAATCCTTTTTTAAGTGATATCATGCACTTTATATCAATGTTATTTGGTATTAAAGATTAAAATGTCTCAGTCAAATTTAGTGAAAATTGATTCAGAATTGGATATGCCTCTCAAATATTCGTTCCCTTTGGAACCAAATTGTAACTGATCTATATCCAAAGGTTGATAGGAGGTGTGATCTACTTCAAATAAATTCTTTTGTTACAGGAGCTCTATTAAATATGTATAGTGATGTAGGGTATCAAATAGTCGGCCGTCAGAATTTTAGCTTCTTCTTACTGGTTATATATAAATTTAAATTTGCTCCAAACTTTAAAAGATTCTGATGGATTTTTTCAATATTGTTAATATACAATTAGAAATAAATAAAAAAAATAGTTATATCAACAAGAAGCTTTAACTTCACAAAGAAGCGAAGAGCGATTAGAAACTGTGTGACATATGTGTGTAAACAAAGCAACGTTTTTTCAAAGCTTTTATTATGTATAGTTCTTGTCTTCGCTAGATTCATGAAATTAATACAGGGTGGATATCGTAGACACCCTGTGTGTAATCTCAAACAAAACCATAAATTTTCACATTGCTCTATTGTCATTTTTAATACAAAATATATGCACATATTCTACAATAATATATTAAAAAATAAAAATCTATTAAAAATTATATTTTTTATTTCAAAATCCTTACTTCCACAAAGAGACTGTCATTTTTTATATAATTCGATTGTTTCAATATCGTGTGTGGAATATAAAAGAATTGTTTCGTCTGGATGTAATCATCACTTTTCTTTCGTACCATAACCGTTTTCACATAATCCTCAGGATTGGTGGCATTTATGGTTTGATCTCGTATAATTACATCGGCCTGCAGGCGGCATGGCCATGGCAGTAGGGGATCATATTCTCCAGCTATAACATTGAGGCAGGCTATCATGTTGCGTCCCTTCCACGTGCCCTTGCCATTCAAGTAGATATCCAGCTGCAAAGTATTTCATTTTAATTGCTGAGAGTTTTAAATTATTTAAATTTTGTACTCACTCTTAAAGCATAGCCAAAAGGTTTGTTGGAAAACATGGCACTGTGCAAAATCGTGTCGTACTGGCGAGCTTCCTCAAACTTTTTCGAAAAGTCTTTTATTCTCCAAAGCAAGTGGCCTTGGGGCGATGAAAAAAGTAAATGTTTTTTTTAATTTCTGTTGAAATAGTTATTTGAAATTAATGTTTCCGATGAGGTTTTAAACGAAGTTGGGAAAGAATCAAAGACAACTCTGAAGGACTGGGAAGAAATTATACATTTCCAAACTTGAATGAATTGTTTATATATACGATCCCCAGGGTGCTGAAGGTAGTCTTTATGGACGAGCCGGGAGTGGTCTTTATAGACGAGCTGAAAGTCGTCTTTATAGACGAGCTGAAGGTCGTCTTTTCAGGCGAGCCGGAGGTCGTCTTTTCAGAAGAGTCGGAAGTCGTATTTTCAGACGAGCCGGAGGTCGTCTTTTCAGACTAGCCGGAGGTCGTCTTTATAGACAAGCTGAGGGTCGTCTTTATAGACAAGCCGAGGGTCGTCTTTGTAGACGAGCCGAGGGTCGTCTTTGTAGACGAGCCGAGGGTCGTCTTTGTAGACGAGCCGGAGGTCGTCTTTGTAGACGAGCCGGAGGTCGCCTTTGTAGACGAGCCGGAGGTCGTCTTTATAGACGAGGTCGTCTTTATAGACGAGGCCGTCTTTAGGTCGTCTTTATAGACGAGGTCGTCTTTATAGACGAGGTCGTCTTTATAGACGAGGTCGTCTTTATAGACGAGGCCGTCTTTAGGTCGTCTTTATAGACGAGGTCGTCTTTATAGACGAGGTCGTCTTTATAGACGAGGTCGTCTTTATAGACGAGGTCGTCTTTATAGACGAGGTCGTCTTTATAGACGAGGTCGTCTTATAGACGAGGTCGTCTTTATAGACGAGGTCGTCTTTATAGACGAGGTCGTCTTTATAGACGAGGTCGTCTTTATAGACGAGGTCGTCTTTATAGACGAGGTCGTCTTTATAGACGAGGTCGTCTTTATAGACGAGGTCGTCTTTATAGACGAGGTCGTCTTTATAGACGAGGTCGTCTTTATAGACGAGGTCGTCTTTATAGACGAGGTCGTCTTTATAGACGAGGTCGTCTTTATAGACGAGGTCGTCTTATAGACGAGGTCGTCTTTATAGACGAGGTCGTCTTTATAGACGAGGTCGTCTTTATAGACGAGGTCGTCTTTATAGACGAGGTCGTCTTTATAGACGAGGTCGTCTTTATAGACGAGGTCGTCTTTATAGACGAGGTCGTCTTTATAGACGAGGTCGTCTTTATAGACGAGGTCGTCTTTATAGACGAGGTCGTCTTTATAGACGAGGTCGTCTTTATAGACGAGGTCGTCTTTATAGACGAGGTCGTCTTTATAGACGAGGTCGTCTTTATTTTATAGACGAGGTCGTCTTTATAGACGAGGTCGTCTTTATAGACGAGGTCGTCGTTATAAACGAGGTCGTCTTTATAGACGAGCCGGAGGTCGACTCTATACACGAGCCGGGGGTCGTCTCTGTAGACAAGCCGGGGGTCGTCTCTGTAGACAAGCCGGGGGTCGTCTCTGTAGACGAGCCGGGGGTCGACTCTATACACGAGCCGGGGGTCGACTCTATACACGAGCCGGAGGAGGTCGTGTCGGTTTATAGACGAGCCGGAGGAGGTCGTCTCTTTTATAGACGAGCCGAAGAAGGTCGTCTCTTTTATAGACGAGCCGAAGAAGTTCGTCTCTTTTATAGACGAGCCGAAGAAGACCGTCTCTTTTATAGACGAGCCGAAGAAGGTCGTCTCTTTTATAGACGAGCCGAAGAAGGTCGTCTCTTTTATAGACGAGCCGAAGAAGGTCATCTCTTTTATAGACGAGGCGTGGAGGTCGTCTCTTTTATAGACGAGCCGTTGAGGTCGTCTCTTTTATAGACGAGCCGTTGAGGTCGTCTCTTTTATAGACAATCCATCGGCTCATTTCCAAAGACTACCTCGGCCCTTAAAAGGACGATCAAATGTGAACTGAAAGGTGTCCCTATTTATGATGAACTTTTTATGGACGGTCAAATGGTTTATATGAAAGCTCTTGCAGTTCTTTCCTACCTCTACAATTAATATAGCTCGTCAAACGCTGCTGGGTGGCAATGTGATTCTCCAAATCATTTACCAGTTGCATGGTGTGATGTAAATTCCGATCAATCTGGCTGACTAGGGTCTCCAACTTATCACAACGCTCTTCCGTGTCACAGACAATGTGTTTCATGCCTTTCACTTCCAGATCCAAGGCAGCATATTTGGCCACATCGTGTTCGGGACCAAGTTTGGCATTTAAATCCAAATTGATTGATTGCAGGTAATTTTCAATTTCAATAAATTTATCCCTGTCAAAGAAGAAGAAGGAGAAGAAAAAATTGACATTTGTTTATTGCTTTGCCATTTAGCAGTCGGCAAGGAGGTAGCCCATCAACCTGTTAATTTTTTCATGCAACAACACCGTCTCCTCCAGTTTCATGATGTTGTCGTTCAAATGATTTTGGTGTTGGGTTAGTTCCAAGGACATTTGATTGATGTGTTTCTCCAGATCGTCGATTTCATTTTGAATCTCCCTCTTTAAGGACTACAGAACCAAATAAAAAATAAATGTGTGTGTGTGTGTCTTTATATGTTTGTTGATGTTGAACCAACCTGTACAGTATCGAAACAACAACGAAAATCCTGCTGACACTGTTCCACCTCAAATGTCCTCTGTGTATTCTCCTCGTCCAGACGATTTTGCAGGGATTTTAAACTTTGATTGGTGCTCTGCTGCCAATCATCGATGACCTGATTTTGCTTTCGCAGATTTCCCACATCGGTAATCAAATGCAAACGCTGCCGTATTTCCTCATTCAATACCGAACGTAGGGTATTTATTTCATTCTCCACCACCTGCACTCGATAGTCGACCTGTTGATCTACACGATCTGCACTGGCACTACGACGTTTGTTACGCGGACACTCTTTCAGGTGGGCACGCATGCGTATGCGTGGCACAAAAACGTTACAGGTATTGGGACATTGTTCCAATACTTGACCACAGTGGATTAAGTGTTCCTGTTAGTACAGAGGGGTGGAATGGAAAGGGTAAGATGCATTGCTTTTTGCAAACAAAATTGATTAGCTGTTCTTATCAATGTTTATAAAAGTAAACATGAATTTTGACAAGCATTTCCAACAAGTGTTGGACCGTCAATACGACGTGAGGTTTATCTTATCATTTGAAAACTAATTCCATTAATATTCTGAGTGTGTGTATGTGTGTGGGTTCAGCAAGATAAGACCAATGAATTTTACGTTGCCCTTACAAAAATATGTTTGGCTTCTAACGCATGAATACAGGGTACTCACTTTCAACATGTTTTAAGAGACAGTATGGTACTGTATTTAAACCAGTAAAGAAAGTCTTAAAGTTGGGCGGGGCCGACTTTATGATACTCTACACCACTTTGCTAATTTAGTAGAGCTCCGCATAACAATTAAAAGTTTTTATGGGAGAATTCAATCACACACGCTATGATTATAATTATAATTTAAAGTTCAAAGGACTAAATATGCCGAAGCATTTGTATCTTTTAAATTCGGAATTGCATTGCCCATTTGGTGCACAATTAATTTGAAATCGGATAAAGATATGTATGGGAGCTATATCCAAATCTGAACCGATCTCGATAAAATTTGGCGAAGATATTTCTGAGCTGTATTTGATATATTTCCCTGAATATCGTTGTTACGGAGTGCAAATTACGGCTGTGGGTAACAAATACAACAAACCGGATGAACAATATATATGGGAGCTATAGCTATATCTGAACCGATCTTCACCAAATTTGATATACTAGCTTCTAGACTCAATTCGGTAGTAAGTGCCAAATTCCATCCCATTTGGACAAATATTAGACGTTTGGTGCCAAATAAAAGGCAAATCGGACGAAGTTATATATGGGAGCTATATCCAAATCTGAACCGATCTCGATAAAATTTGGCAAATGTATTTCCGAGCTGTATTTGATATATTTCCCCAAATATTGTTGTTGCAGAGTGCATATTACGGCTGCGGTGGACAAAAATAACAAATCGGATGAACAATATATATGGGAGCTATAGCTTTATCTGAACCGATTTCGATAAAATTTGGCATACTTATTTTCAGGCCTAATTTGGTTGTATGTGCAAAATTCCATACAATTCGGGCTGATATTACACGTTTGGTGCACAATAAAAGATAAATCGGACAAAGATATATATGGGAGCTATATCTAAATTTTGACCGATTATCTCCAATTTCAATAGGGTTCGTCCTTGGGCCAAACAAATGATTTGTGCAAAATTTCATTTGGATTGGGCAATTAATGCGATCTGTACTTTGTTTACAAAAATACATGGACAGACGGACGGACGGACGGACATCCATAAATCGACTCAGAATGTGATTCTATGCAGATCATCAAAAGGAACTATGGGTCTATCGCGTTTCCTTTTGTCTGTTACACACAAATGCACAAAGACATAATACCCTGACCACCTTATGGTGTAGGGTATAAAATAGTTTGTCCCAGAAAAAAATCTCCAGTAATCGGCATGACCAGGTAGAGCAAAAAAATGTATTTAAAATAAAGAAGAACAGACCGAAATCATAAAATATCGATAGACCAGAGAGGATTTATTTTCTTGTTATGCTGAAAAAGGAGGGTATATTAACTTTGTCACTCCATTTGTAACATCCCTATATATTCCTCATGGACCCCATAAAGTATATGTATTCATGATCAGCATAAAATTCTGAGTTGAGTCAAAGATGTCCCTCTGTCTGTTGAAATCACGATACAGTCCACATTATCTGACGTAGAGTAGACAGAACAATTTGTACTGGGTCTAGGATGATTGGTGTTGAAAATGAGATATACCGGTCCACGTTTTGTATAGCCGCCACATTTTTTTGCGGATTTGTCTAAAAATTTGTATTTGTAGGTCATAATAGGTTCTAGCTCCGGTGACGAAGAATTGTATGTATAGATCCACGATTTTGTATAGCCCCCATATAACGGTACCTCCCGATATACGGTATTTGGAAGATTTTTGCTTGATTTTACCAAAGATTTGTTTTGTTTAGTGGTCTCTAGATCCGGTGGCCGAACATAGTATATATGGATCCACATTTCGGTTTAGCACCCATATAATGGTACCTCCCGATATTCGGTGTTTTGATAATTGTTGCCACATTTTTTTAACGGATTTTAAAAATTGGTATTTGTAGTTCATAATGGGTACTAGCTCCGGTGGACGAACATTGAATATTTAGGTTCACGTTTTCCTATAGCGCACATATAAGGATACCCACCGATATACGGTATTTTGATAATCCTAGTCACATTTACCCACGAAACTGTTTTGAATTTGGTATTTAAGAAGACTTATTAGATGACAATCCTCGAAGCATAAAGTTGTCTATGGAGGTTCCCGTTTTGGTATGGCCCCCAGTATTACGGGCTCATCCACTATATGGTTTCTCTGAAAATATTAACAGCATTATCGAAACGGTCTTACTGGTATTTACAGTTTATAGTGGAACATGTTTAATATAAAAATGGTTTCTGGAGGGTATTAAAAGTTCGACCTGGCCGAACTTTATGTTTATACCCTCCACCACAAGGTGGTCAGGGTATTATGTCTTTGTGCATTTGTTTGTAACAGGCAAAAGGAAACGAGATAGACCCATAGTTCCTTTTGATGATCTGCATAAACTCACATTCTGTCCGTCTGTCCATGTATTTTTGTAAACAAAGTACAGTTCGCATTTATTGCCCTATCCAGATGAAATTTTGCACAAATAATTTGTTTGGCCCAAGGACGAACCCTATTGATCTTCGTCCGATTGCCATATATTGTGCACCAAACGTGTAATATCGGCCCCAATAGTATGGAATTTTGCACATACAACCAAATTAGGCCTGAAAATAAGTATGTCAAATTTGATCGAAGTCGGTTCAGATATAGCTATAGCTCCCATATATATTGTTCATCCGATTTGTTATTTTTGTCCTCCGCAGCCAAAATATGTACTCCGTAACAACAATATACGGGGAAATTTGTTAAATACAGCTCAGAAATATATTTGCTAAATTTTATTGAGATCGGTTCAAATTTGAATATAGCCCCCATATATAACTTCGTCCGATTTACCTTTTATTGTGCACCAAACGTCTAATATTTGTCCAAATGGGATGGAATTTATCACTTACTACCGAATTGAGTCTAGAAGCTAGTATGTCAAATTTGGTAAAGATCGGTTCAGATATAGCTATAGCTCCCATGTATTCTGTTCATCCGATTTATTATATTTCTTACCCACAGCCGTAATATGCACTCCGTAACAACGATATTCAATGAAATATATCAAACACAGCTCAGAAATGTCTTTGCCAAATTTTACCGAGATCGGTTCAGATTTGGATATAGCTCCCATATATATCTTTATCCGATTTCAAATTAATTGTGCACCAAATGGGAAATACAAGTCCGAATTTAAAAGATACAAATGCTTCGGCATATTTAGTCCTTTGAACTTTAAATTATATTTATATTCATAGCGTGTGTGATTAAATTCTCCCACAAAAACTTTTAATTGTTATGCGGAGCTCTACTAAATTAGCAAAGTGGTGTAGGGTGTCATAAAGTCGGTACCGTTCGACTTTAAGGCTTTCTTTACTGGTTTTTATTTGTTTTATCCACAATTATTAATAATTGGAGGAATGATCTCAAGAGAATATACCAACCCGGCGATATTCATGTTGAGGTGATTATATAGGGTATGGACTCTCTGTGTCCATAAAAGAATCAGGAAAAAAAGTCCAAGGAAAAATTCTTTAGCTGTGGGATACCAAGGAAATCAAACTTGAAAACACTAATTTAAGAAAAAATGCTTAAAAAATATTAAAAATTAGAAAAATGCAGAGCTTACAAGATTAAATCTTAAACAATTCACGGACAGACGGACGGCTATCGTTAAATCGACATAGATTTTATGCTATATACTTTTTGGGGTCTAAATTGTTATTTCAAGGTGTTACAAATTTCAA
>NW_026712120.1:0-76569 GCF_030504385.1 Musca domestica
GTGCTAAACGAATGTTCTAAGTTTAATTTGAAACAGGGGTCAGAAAAGTACATAGGGTAATCAAATATGCCCTATATGTTAAACAAGATATTTTTGTTTTTGGATTGTCATGGCAACAGCATGGCAAACCATGCATTCTACAGCTAAGCTGGCCTTATCAAATTATGATGGAAAGTAGACTCCCTCTTTTCTATATTGAGCTTTAGACTAGAATATTTTTATACCCTCCACCACAAAGGTATGGAGGGTATATATTACTTTGTCATTCCGTTTGTACTCATCGAATAATCATTTTAGACCCAGCAAAGTATATTATTCTTGCTCAGGTAAAATTCTAAGACGATTTAGCCCTGTCCGTCTGTTGTAATCACGCTACAGTCTAAACGAATTAGATAGGAAGCTAAATTTTGCACAGATCTCTCTTTTGTCTGCAGGCAGGTCAAGTTCGAAGATGGGCTTTATCGTTCCACGATATCGTATAGCCCCCATATAACGGTACCCCCCGATATTCGGTATTTTGATGATTTTTACCCCACTTTTGACGGAATTGTCTGAAAATATCCACACAAGGAGTTCCTTGTGGGTACTTTATACCTCAGCAGGAGATTATCTATATAGTCCACAATATCGTAAGCCCCCATATAACGGTACCCCCCATATTCGGTATTTTGATGATTTTAACCACATTTTTTTCAACGGAATTGTCTGAAATCCACACAAGATTCCTTGTGTGTACTTTATACCTCGGCGGAGAATTATCTATATAGGTCTACGATATCGTATAGCCCCCTGTAACGGTACCCCCCCCTATATTCGGTATTTTTGATGATTTTACCCACATTTTTCAACGGAATTTTCTGAAATCCACACAAGGAGTTCCTTGTGGGTACTTTATACCTCGGCAGAGAATATCTATATAGGTTCACAATATCGTATAGCCCCCATTTAACGGTACCCACCGATATTCGGTATTTTGATGATTTTAGCCACATTTTTCAACGAATTGTCTGAAAATCCACACAAGGAGTTGCTTGTGGGTACTTTATACCTCGGCAGAGAATTGTCCATATAGTCCACGATATCGTATACCCCCATTTAACGGTACCCCCCCGATATTCGGTTTTTGGATTTTTACCCACATTTTCAACGGAATTGTCTGAAAATCACACCGGAGTTCCTTGTGGTACTTTTATACTCGTCAGCGAATTAGTTATATAGGTCCACAATATCGTATAAGCCCCCATTTAACGGTACCCCCCCCTATTTCGGTTTTTGAAGATTTACCCACATTTGAACGGAATTTTCTGAAAATCCACACAAGGAGTTCCTGTGGGTACTTTATACCTCGCAGAGAATGTCCATATAGGTCCACGATATCGTATAGACCCATGTAACGGTACCCCCCGATATTCGGTATTTTTGATGATTTTACCCCATTTTTCAACGAAATTTTCTGAAATCCACACAAGGAGTTCCTTGTGGGTCTTTTATACCTCGGCAGAGAATTATCTATATAGGTTCACAATATCGTATAGCCCCATTTAACGGTACCCACCGATATTCGGTATTTTGATGATTTTAGCCACATTTTTCAACGGAATTGTCTGAAAATCCCACAAGAGTTCCTTGTGGTACTTTATACCTCGGCAGAGACTTATTTAATAGGTCCACATATCGTATAGCCCCCATTTAACGGTACAAAGGGATATTCATTTTGAGCATTTTACCTAACCTCGAAGCTGTTCACTGTTTATGTGAAAGTTTGACACAAGAGTTAAATATTTTTTCTTTATACCTCAGCAGAAAAATTATTTATATAGGTCCAAATATCGTATAGCCCCCATAAAACGGAAACAAACAAATATTCGGTAATTTTGATTTGCCTGTTTCCACGATTTTTGGAACGGAATTGTCTTAAAAACCACACAAGGAGTTCCTTGTGGGTACTTTTATACCTCGCAGAGAATTTTATATTGGTCACAATATCGTATAGCCCTATGTCGTTGTTTTCACTTGGTAAGATCCTCTATAGGAGATTTCTCTCTTTTGCCATAGTTCTAATTTTGTCATTCCTCTTTGGTTTAAGGATTTCCCCCTCATTTGCCTGCCTTGATACGCCGATGCCGTCCACAAGCTGTTATGTCTGCCAAACTTCTTCAACAACATTCAGTGTTTAGTGGTTTCGTATGCTTTAAAGCGATCGGTAGGTTTGTATTTTTTTATTGTTTGCATTAATTTCCTAAAAAAAAAATAGAAAAAAAATGTAAAAAAATCTGAAACATTCGGCATTGAAATGAAAGTGTGTGTTTGTGTGCTTAACCAAATTGAAAACCAAAGAATAAAACGAACAAAGAATAGATTAAAGTGAAGAACATAGTATGGAAAGCTCTGCTTTAATGTATTCTTTGCTAAAGATTTTCTTTCTTATTTTAAATTATTTTTTTCTGCTTTCAATAACAAATCCAACCTTGTATGTTTATTGAAATCCATTTGCTTTACATATGAATTAATTTTTGGGGAACGATCTTCAAATTATTTAACTTGAAATGAATATATAAAAAATCTCCGATTGTAATAATTTGTGCTTGTGTTGATGATGGCTGTAAAACGTCAATGTACTTAACAACTGTTCACATTTATAAGGAAACAGAAACACACAAACATATACAGAACTGATTAAAGATTCTTTTTTTGCAATTTAACATCTAACGTTCAAGCCCGAATTTTGTTTCTGAATTTTGAAATTCTATTTTTTTGAAAAATTTAAAATTTTAATTCATGTTTTCAATAATATCATTTTATAGAGATATATTTAGCATGGTTTTGATATATAATTATTTAGCTGTTTTTATTTTTTTCTTTTTTTTTTTTGTGGAAAATATTAGTAATTGGTCAACTATTTAATCTCGATGATAAATATGATAGTTTCAAAAATTTTGAATTTTAAAATCTTTATAAATTTAGGATATTCAATATTTATCTGAATTGTTTCTTTTTGATAGTTATAATGAATTTTATTTTCAATAAATTTTTGGTATTGTTAACCATGTGCTAAACAAATGTTCTAAGTTTAATTTGAAACAGGGGTCAGAAAAGTAACATAGGGTAATCAAATATGGGTTTGCCCTATATGTTAAACAATATATTTTTGTTTTTGGATTGTCATGGCAAACAGGATGGGAGGGCTAACCATGCATCTACAGCTAAGCATGGCCTTATCAAATTATGATGGAAATAGACTCCTCTTTTCTATATTGAGCTTAAGACTATAGATATTTTTCTTCATATATTTCTTTCTTTCTTGTACTTCTTTCTATCATTTATGCATGCATTATAATTAAATAGACTGGTAGTTGGCATAATAATAACAGTTATTTTGGCGCCCAACGTGGGGCTCGAGTGATGAGTATATTTTAAATTTTTAGACCCAAAAAGGCTTGATATAGTTTATATCATAGTTTTATCACTCAGGTCCTTTTATTTCTCTTCTTCCTTTTTTTTCATACGTCTTGTTGACAAACTTTCATTGAAATTTATAAATTTGATATGCAGTTGTGCTTAAGTTTATAACCAGTTTATGACTTGTTCTCTTTATATTCTTTGTAAAGGTTCTTTCTGGTATTAGGTTTGAATGAATGCTGATTTTGGACGTTGGTCTAATTCTGACTTCAATTCTAAGACCTTATAAGAAGCTTTTACTTCTATCAATTTTTGCGACTTGGAATTTAAAACGTTATCGATTATGTTTTTAACCATCGTAAATGAAAGTATATAGTCCTTTCCAGTTCTATATCTTTCTTGCTTCTTTCTCTTTTCTGCTATTTCCTCAAATGTTGATTACTTATTTTTTTTTTATTAATTACCCTATGTAACTACTGATCTCCTGAACAAATTAAACTTGTAAAAAAATAATTATTTTCCTATTTAGTGTTTTTCATTTTGGTTAATAATTTAATTATTAAATATAGGATATTTCTTCATTTGTTCCCATTCACTTGTTGTCCTTTTGATTTTGAGATTTTGTTGTTAATAATGCATCTCGATAGGAGTTCTGATGATATGGCTTCTGGTGGTCCAGTCGTAGTGGATAATTGTCTAATATTCAAAATATGCAGTTCTACAATTCAGAGTCCCTTTTTTGTCTGAGATTATATGCAAGCATTCGTTTCATAAGATTGTATTAACAGTTACATAAAAACTCATTCGGATTGCCCGGTTTGTGGTGTTAAAATTTTTAAGGATATTAAATCGTCCAATCCTTCAGCTTCTCAGAAATCAACTTTCACAATTACAACAAGATCATCATCTAAAGCAAGGAATTTTGATGCAAGCAGGACAGAAGAAATTCCTCAACAGGATATGGCTTCTACCTCGAATCCTTCAGCGGGAACATCAACCTCTCACGCAAATTTAAATTTAGATGCCGTCAGAGAAATAGTAACTTCACTCATGAGTAGTCAACAGGCAACAATAATTGAAAGTATTTCAAGTCACATTTCTTCTTTAGTAGAGAAAAGTGTTGAAGCGAGTCTGGCTCGTTTAAATATCAACGCTACCCCTCAAATTTATAATGCTTCCTCTCCTATGGAGGTCGAACAGAGAACCTTGGAGCAACTTTTTGGATTGCCTTCCAACAATGTCAACAAGTTATCAATGGTGGATTTGGCCAAGCTAATAACGAGGTAAATTTGAATAGGTCTCGTTTAAGCTTTCCTACCTCTAGTCGTGATTTGTCCTCAAGACCTGATAAAGTTAGCCAGATTATCACTAACTGGAAAATCAAATTTAATGGCAGTTCTACTAGTTTACCCGTCGATAACTTTATTTATCGTGTTGAAGCCCTTACAACGGCGATTTTGATATTTTATGTCGTAGTGCCAGTTCGTTGTTTGAAGGAAAGGCAAGTGACTGGTATTGGAGATTTCATCGCACGGTACCAGTTGTCATTTGGAGAGATCTTTGTAAAGCTTTACGCCAGTCGATAGGTTAGATAAACCGTTAGATGATAAAACCCTGGTAGAAATCCTGCGCCGTAATCTGCAACCAGATATACAGCACGAGATTTTGAACATGTCCATTCATTCTGTAGGCCAGCTTCGGGAAATTTGTCGTAGACATTAATTTTTCATGCAAGATATCAGTCGAAAACAAGGTTTTGGTGGCAATAGACAAAATAAGTTTGCATGCAGAGTTACTGAATTAGATTACAATGATGGTACAGATCCAGAGTTGCTGGAATTCGAAGAATTATCTGAAGTTTCATTGGTATGTTGGAACTGTAGAAAATCTGGCCACAGATACCAGGAGTGCTTAGCTGATCGAACAATATTTTGTTATGGTTGTGGTACGCCACAAGTATATAAGCCCAACTGTAGAAAATGTAACGATTCAAAAAACTTGCGTATTCCTGCACTGAAAAGTGCACACAAACCGACAACATGTCAGCAGTCCTTGCAGACGATGTGAAAAATATTACTTATTCCACTTTTTGTCCAGATACCATTAAAAATCAATTATTTCAGGAAGTGATACACAAAGAACCTTAGAGTGTGTTAAACCAAGACCCAATTCATGTTACAATTTTATCTCGGAGTTCCTCTTCTTCTTCTCAGATAGGTCCTAGACCAATTATTCCTTTTCATGATAGGTTAATAATTATAACAAAGTAAGAGAACGTATCTTTAATGAAGACCCTAAAATTACTCGGTCCAATGCGAGAATGAGAAATTTTTGGAAAAATGTTAAATTATTCAGGAAGAATTTTAATATTTCTATATTAGAACGGCCAGGAGATGTTAGGCCATATGCCGAGGTTCGTCTATTAGGCAAGAGTATGATGGGGTTGTTAGATACTGGAGCCTCTGTGATCTGTTTGGGTTCTCAAGCTGCTGTCGAGTTTCTGTCCTATCAAACACCATCCAAAAAATTAAATACCAAGGTTAATACGGCTGATGGTAAGCCTCAAAACATAGTAGAAGTTTTCACAACCGAAATAGTTTTTAGAGAAAAAAGTCTGCCTATAACGATTTATATTGTTCCTAGCTTATCTCAGAATTTAATATTGGGTATAGATTTTTGGAGGTTATACAATCTTCTTCCACTGTCCTTAATAAATAATGTATCGAGCCTTGGAATGTCCTTTAACATCGATAATCTCTTAGATCAGAAAAATCTGACATTAGAACAATAATTTCAACTACAAAGCGTCATAGATATATTTCCATCATTTGCGAAAGAGGGCCTGGGAAAAACCAACTTTATATGCCACACAATAAATACAGGTGATGCAACACCAATCAAACAAAGGCATTTCCATGTCTCTCCGGCAATTGAGAAATTAATCTATGCAGAGCTTGATAGAATGCTAGCTATGGGGGTCTTCTCCCATTGTTCTACATAGGAGACCTGGGAAGAATCGCCTATGCTTAGATAGCAGAAAACTTAATTCCGTAACTGAGGGGGACGCCTATCCGCTTCCTCATATCGAAGGAATTTTGAGTATTGACCTCAAAGACGCATTTTGGCAGATACCTCTTGATGATTCGTCGAAAGGTAAAACTGCCTTCACGGTTCCTGGAAGACCACTCTACCATTTTAAGGTAATGTCATTCGGCTTATGCAACGCCCCTCAAACTATGTGTAGGTTGATGGATAGAGTAGTACCAGCGTCTCTCAGGACTGAAGTGTTGGTCTACCTAGACGATCTTCTGGTGGTATCTCCTAACTTTGAGAGGCATACCGAAGTGCTCAGGGAAGTGGCTAAGTGCCTTCGACAGGCAGGGTTAACGATTAATGTGGGAAAAAGTAAATTTTGTATGAGCGAAATTCGGTATTTGGGTCATGTAATCGGTAATGGCACCATTCGAACGGATCCTGACAAAATTTCGGCTATCATGGAATTTCCTAAGCCCAGATCTGTCAAACAGGTGCGTCGATTTCTGGGAATGTCAGGTTGGTACCGAAAGTTCATTAGGAAATATGCTGCGATATCGAGTCCCTTAACCGACTTGTTAAAAACTAATAAAAGGTTTACTTGGACCGCTGAAGCCCAGTTAACCTTTGAAAAATTAAAGTCCATTCTTTGCACAGCCCCTGTTTTGCACAGTCCTGACTTCTCACAGCCGTTCTTCATACACTGTGATGCAAGCAAAACAGGAATAGGAGGAGTTTTGGTGCAAAAAAATGCGGAGGGTGATGAGTTTCCAATCGCATTTATGTCGAAGAAACTAAACCAAGCCCAACGCAGCTATAGTGTCACCTAACAAGAGTGCTTGGCAGCAATGCTATGCATAAACAAGTTAAGAAGCACTAAGTTCGGCCGGGCCGAACTTTTAATACACTCCACCATTTGCAACGAATTTGGAAATTTTTAAAAAATAAAATCCTTAAAAAATTCTGTTAAAATTTTAAAAATACCGAATATATACATATTGGGGTCTATACGACGTGGGCATACATATGCATTGTTTGTCATAAGCCATTACCATATTCAAATTCGAAACTGCACCCGCACCGACAATTTTCTGTCACAGACTGTAGTTCCCATAACGAACTTCAAATACCAAATTTTAAACAATTCCGGTAAATAATGTCGCTAAAATCATCAAAATACCGATCATAGCGAGGTGCCGTTATATGGGGGCTATACGAAGACGTGGACCTGCAAAGACAATTTTTAGTCTTAGGGTGTAGTTTCCATTTGGAACTTTAAATACCAAATTTGAAACAATTCCAGTGAATAATGTCGCTAAAGTCATCAAAATACCGAATATAGGGAGGTACCGTTATATTAGGAATATTCGAAGACGTGGACCTGCAAAGACAATTTTCTATCTTAGACTGTAGTATTCATTACGAACTTCAAATACCAATTTTCAAACAATTCCGGTGAATAATGTCGCTAAAATCATCAAAATACCGAATATAGGGACGTACCGTTATAGGGGGGCTATACGAAGACGTAGACCTGCAGACAATTTTCTGTCTTAGGGTGTGGTATCCATTTTGAGCTTCAAGTACCAAATTTGAAACGATTGCCGTGAATAATGTCGTTAAAATCACCAAAATACCGAATATCAGGAGGTACCGTTATATGGGGCTATACGAAGAAATGGACTTGTACAGACAATTTTCTATCTTAGACTGTAGTATTTATTACGAACTTCAAATACCAATTTTCGAACAATTCCGGTGAATAATGTCTCTAAAATCATGAAAATACCGAATATAGGGAGGTACTGATATATGGGGCCTATACAAAGACCTGGACCCGCACAGAAAATTTTCTGTCGCAGACTGTAGTTCCTATAACGAACTTCAAATACCAAATTTGAAACAATTCCCATGAATAATGTCGTTAAAATCATCAAAATACCGATTATAGGGAGGTACCGTTATATGGGGGCTATATGAAAACGTGGACCTACATGGCCCATTTACGAACTTAACCTGCCTACTGGAAAAATAAACATGTATGCAAAATTTTAGCCATCTATCTTAATTCATTCGAAAGATAGCGTGATTACAACAGACAGACGGACAGACAGACGGACAGACAGACAGACCGACATCGCTAAATCGACTTAGAATTTTACGCTGATCAAGAATATATATACTTTGTTGGGTCTGACATGAGAATTTCGAGGAGTTACAAACGGAATGACAAAGATAATATACCCTCCATAGTATGGTGGAGGGTATATAAAATTTAGGGCTTATGTCGAGGGACATGAGTTTACGATGATAACAGACCACGCTTCTCTTAAATGGCTCATGTCCCAATCCGACTTAAGTTCACGGCTGGCAAGGTAGGCTTTAAAACTTCAGGGATACAGGTTCAAAATTGAGCATAGAAAGGGGTCTCAAAACATAGTTCCTGATGCGCTCCCGCGTACCAACACTGATGATTTGTCGGGGATCTGCTGTTTATCTGGCATTGATAATGAACGTGGAGTGTTCGTGGATTTAGCGTCCAGTCATTTTTCTTCGGACGAATACAGGGATCTTTTGAAGAAGGTTGAGAAAAAATATAGATTCGACTCCAGATTTAAAGATTATAGATGGTTATCTCTATAGAAGAACGGAGCATTCTGTAGGAGAACAGGTCACTGATGATATGTCATGGAAGTTATGGATCCCTAAAGCAATGGTACCAGAACTTCTTCAAAAACACCACGATGATCCATTGTCTTCTCACAGTGGTATTAACAAAACATTAGAAAGACTTCGTAGATATTATTACTGGCCAAATCTAGTTTGCGATGTTAAAAATTACATTAACTCGTGTGAAGTATGTAAAAGTACCAAACATCCAAACGTTATCATGAGACCACCTATTGGCGATACAGGTATAACACAGAGATTTTTTCAGCGTCTGTATGTGGACTTTATTGGGCCCTACCCGAGGTCCAAGTCAGGAAATATAGGGATTTGTATAGTTTTAGATCATTTTTCTAAATTTTCATTTTTCCGACAAGTAAAAAAAATTCACGGCTGATGTGGTAATCAAATACATGGAAGAGGAGTTATTCCACATTTTCGGGGTACCAGAATGTTTCATCTCAGATAATGGGACACGATTTAAAGCAAAAAAGTTTAACGATCTCTTGAATTCCCACAAAATTAGACATATTTATACTGCAGTGCACTCGCCACAGGCGAATGCATCTGAAAGAGTTAACAGATCAGTCATTTCAGCAATCAAGGCTTATGTAAAACCAGACCAAAAAATTGGGACGAAAAGCTAGGCCACATAGCTTGCGCTTTGCGTTCAATTGTCCATAGCGCAATAGGAACTTCTCCTTACTTTATGGCGTTTGGCCAACATATGGTCACAAACGGTTCCACTTACCAAATATTGAGGAACTTGAACCTTTTAGAAGATAGATCAATCAATTTCAACAGATCAGACACATTCGACATCGTTAGGTCAAGAGCTGTAAAAGTAATGCAAAAACAACAACAACGTAATGAAAAACGTTATAAATTAAGATCACGACAAGTATCATATGAGGTAGGTCAAGAGATATATAGGCGAAACTTCAGTCAAAGTAATTTTGAGAAAGGGTATAATGCGAAACTAGCGCCAACATTTATTAAAAGCAGAGTTCGTCGGAAGCTTGGTAATAGTTACTATGAACTGGAGGACCTTCAAGGTAAATTACTTGGTACATATCATGCGAAAAATTTGAGGCAGTGGTGAAAATCTACATGCGGTATCATCCTTGTTGTCCATTTTAATCCCACAAGTCTGATTTTCACGGGGGGTATTTGTAGTGGCGCATATAGATTTTCAGTTGAAAAATATTAATGTTTTCTTTGGCACCCTCACAGCAAGGGATTGGACAGCTCTGGTAAAGCAATGCAGTATAACGCAATGTTAATTAACATTCAGTTACATATCACTACACATAATTACTAGATCTTACTTTTCGATCCACATGATCGCCTTTTCAACCTTTTGATCTCGTTGTTGTGAGATTCTAGTCTGTTTTTTTGTTTTGTTTGTTTGCTTTGTTACGTTTCTATTGGTTCATTACATTGATGTAATGCCACTTTTGCCTTAATGCATTTCATTAAATCTATATTGATGTTCGCGATCGAATGTTGGTCTTACTTAGCTGAACCGACTTCGAGATGTGTAATAGCTCAGTGGAAGAGCTTCTGCCTATGGACCATAAAATCAATTCAATCAATTTAAGCAAATTATAGCAGATTGAAGTTCACCTTCACTTCTGAATGCTATAATATGCCATAAGGGGAAATGCTATAAATTTTTTTTTGATGATAGTGGTGAAACTTTCTTTAACCTTTTTTAGTCTATTCTTATTTCATACATATGTACATGCACAACACATCAACTGAGTGTTTTTACCATGTCTTTGTGCTAGAAAAGTCGCCATAATAGTTTTTGGAAATTTAAAATAGTATTGGTTATTTAGCCGTTTTTAATTGGTTTTAGCCGAGGATACAAAAGGGGTAACTGAGGAGACATTTTGAGCATTTTATTCTAACCTCGAAGCTGTTCACTGTTTATTTGAAAGTTTGAAAAGAAAAGTTAAATATTTTTTCATTTTTGCAAGTCATAACGAACAATTTTTATCAAAAAAACTTTAAAGTTTTTCCTAATTTTCGGAAAAAAAAACAAACAAACAAATGTTGGTGAAATAATTTTCTTTTGCCTGTTTCCACGATTTTTGGAATTGCCGGAGCAAGGAACTTAAAAAAAACTTGCAATACTGAAACTTAACTGGTGGCCCAGATACACTTTTTTATTGGATCCTTTGGAGCTCCTGTTTTTTTACTTGGCAGCAATACCATATATATTCTATGTCGTTGTTTTCACTTGGTAAGATCCTCTATAGGAGATTTCTCTCTTTTGCCATAGTTCTAATTTTGTCACTCCTCTTTGGTTTAAGGATTTCCCCCTCATTTGCCTGCCTTGATACGCCGATGCCGTCCACAAGCTGTTATGTCTGCCAAACTTCTTCAACAACATTCAGTGTTTAGTGGTTTCGTATGCTTTAAAGCGATCGGTAGGTTTGTTGGAAATCTTATAATTATTAATATTTGAGTGCGGGTATTCCAAGTGAAGAAAAACAAGTTAAAAAGCAGTAAGTTCGGCCGGGCCGAACTTTTAATATCCTCCACCATTTGCAACGAATTTGGAAATTTTCAAAAAATAAAATACTTAAAAATTCTGTTAAAATTTTAAAAATACCGAATATAGCCGTTATATTGGGGTCTATACGACGTGGACATACATATGCATTGTTTGTCATAAGCCATTACCATATTCAAATTCGAAACTGGACCCGCACCGACAATTTTCTGTCACAGACTGTAGTTCCCATAACGAACTTCAAATACCAAATTTTAAGCAGTTCCGGTTAATAATGTCGCTAAAATCATCAAAATACCGAACATAGCGAGGTGCCGTTATCTGGGGGCTATACGAAGACGTGGACCTGCACAGACAATTTTCAGTCTTAGGGTGTAGTATCCATTTGGAACTTCAAATACCAAATTTTAAACAATTCCAGTGAATAATATCGCTAAAATCATCAAAAACCGAATATAGAGAGGTTCCGTTATATTGGGGCTATACGAAGACGTGGACCTGCACCTGTCTTAGGGTGTAGTATCCATTTGGAACTTCAAATACCAGATTTGAAACAATTCCCGTGAATAATGTCGCTAAAATCATCAAAATACCGAATATCGGGAGGCACCTTTATATGGGGGCTATACGAAGACATAGACTTGCACAGACAATTTTCTATCTTAGGGTGTAGTATTCATTATGAACTTCAAATACCAAATTTGAAACAATTCCGGTGAATAACGTCGCTAAAATCATCAAAATACCGAATATAGGGAGGTACCGTTATATTGGGGCTATACGAAGACGTGGACCTGCAAAGACAATTTTCTGTGTTAGGGTGTAGTATCCATTTGGAACTTCAAATACCAGATTTGAAACAATTCCCGTGAATAATGTCGCTAAAATCATCAAAATACCGAATATCGGGAGGTACCGTTATATGGGGGCTATATGAAAACGTGGACCTACATGGCCCATTTACGAACTTAACCTGCCTACTGGAAAAATAAACATGTGTGCAAAATTTTAGCCATCTATCTCAATTCATTCGAAAGATAGCGTGATTACAACAGACAGACAGACAGACAGACGGACAGACAGACAGACGGACAGACAGACCGACAGACGGGCATCGCTAAATCGACTTAGAATTTTACGCTGATCAAGAATATATATACTTTGTTGGGTCTGACATGAGTATTTCGAGGAGTTACAAACGGAATGACAAAGTTAATATACCCTCCACAGTATGGTGGAGGGTATAAAAAAACAAGTTAAAAAGCACTAAGTTCGGCCGGTCCTAACTTTTAATACCCTCCACCATTTGCAACGAATTTGGAAATTTTTAAAAATAAAATCCTTAAAAAATTCTGTTAAAATTTTAAAAATACCGAATATATACATATTGGGGTCTATACGACGTGGACATACATATGCATTGTTTGTCAAAAGTCATTACCATATTCAAATTCGAAACTGGACCCGCACCGACAATTTTCTGTCACAGACTGTAGTTCCCATAACGAACTTCAAATACCAATTTTCAAACAATTCCGGTGAATAATGTCGCTAAAATCATCAAAATACCGAATATAGGGACGTACCGTTATAGGGGGGCTATACGAAGACGTAGACCTGCAGAAAATTTTCTGTCTTAGGGTATAGTATCCATTTTGAGCTTCAAGTACCAAATTTGAAACGATTCCCGTGAATAATGTCGTTAAAATCACCAAAATACCGAATATCAGGAGGTACCGTTATATGGGGCTATACGAAGAAATGGACTTGTACAGACAATTTTCTATCTTAGACTGTAGTATTTATTACGAACTTCAAATACCAATTTTCGAACAATTCCGGTGAATAATGTCTCTAAAATCATGAAAATACCGAATATAAGGAGGTACTGATATATGGGGCCTATACGAAGACCTGGACCCGCACAGAAAATGTTCTGTCACAGACTGTAGTTCCTATAACGAACTTCAAATACCAAATTTGAAACAATTCCCGTGAGTAATGTCGTTAAAATCATCAAAATACCGAATATCGGGAGGTACCGTTGTATGGGGGCTATACGAAGACATGGACTTGCACAGACAATTTTCTATCTTAGACTGTAGTATTCATTACGAACTTCAAATACCAAATTTGAAACAATTCCGGTGAATAATGTCGCTAAAATCATCAAAATACCGAATATAGGGAGGTACTGATATACAGGGCCTATACGAAGACCTGGACTCGCACAGACAATTTTCTGTCACAGACTGTAGTTCCTATAACGAACTTCAAATACCAAATTTGAAACAATTCCCGTGAATAATGTCGCTAAAATCATCAAAATACCGAATATAGGGAGGTACCGTTATATGGGGGCTATATGAAAACGTGGACCTACATGGCCCATTTACGAACTTAACCTGCCTACTGGAAAAATAAACATGTGTGCAAAATTTTAGCCATCTATCTCAATTCATTCGAAAGATAGCGTGATTACAACAGACAGACAGACGGATAGACAGACAGACAGACGGACATCGCTAAATCGACTTAGAATTTTACGCTGATCAAGAATAAATGTACTTTGTTGGGTCTGACATGAGTATTTCGAGGAGTTACAAACGGAATGACAAAGTGAATATACCCTCCATAGTATGGTGGAGGGTATAAAAAAACAAGTTAAAAAGCACTAAGTTCGGCCGGTACCGAATATCGGGGTACCGTTATGGACCTGCACAGAAAATTTTCTATCATAGGCTGTAGTATTCATTATGAAATTCAAATACCAAATTTAAAATAGGGTCTATACGACGACTTGGACCTGCATAGGCAATTCTTGTCACAAGCTATTACAATATTCAAAGTAGAAACTTTAAAAATATCTGTTTACAATGTAGCTAAACTCATTAAAATACCAAATATAGGGAGATACCATGGGGGTTATAAATGGACCTTCCCAGACAATTTTCTGTCATATGCTGTAGTATCCATTACGAACTTCAAATGCGAAATTTGAAACAATTCCGGTAAATTATGTTGCTAAAATCATAAAAATACCGAATATCCCGGGGTACCGCTTTATGGGGGGCTATAGGAAGAGGTGGACCTACATGGCTCATTTTCTGTCTTAGGATGTAGTATCCATTACGAACTTCCAATACCACAATTGAAACAATTCCGGTAAATAATGTCGCTAAAATCATCAAAATACCGAATATCGGGGGTACCGTTATATGGGGGCTATACGAAGTCGTGGACCTGCACAGAAAATTTTCTGTCATAAGCTGTAGTATTCATAAAGAAATTCAAATACCAAATGTGAATTTCTTTATGAAATAGTTCCGGTAAATAATGTCCCTAAAATCATCAAAATACCGAATATGAGGGTTACCGTTATAGGGGGGCTATACCAAGACGTGCACAGACAATTTTCTGTCATAGGCTGTAGTATTTGTTACGAACTTCAAATACTAAATTTGAAATAGTTCCGGTAAATAACGTCTCTAAAATCATCAAAATACCCAACATTCGGAGGTACCATTATATGGGGGCTATGGGAAGACATGGACCTAATTGGCTCATTTTATGTCTTAGGATGTAGTATCCATTACGAACTTCAAATACCAATATTGAAACAATTCCGGTAAATAATGTCGGTAAAATCATCCAAATACCGAATATCGGGGTACCGTTAAATGGGGGCTATACGAAGTCGTGGACCTGCACAGAAAATTTTCTGTCATAAGCTGTAGTATTCATAAATTCAAATACCAAATTTGAAATAGGGTCTATACGACTACTTGGACCTGCATAGGCAATTCTTGTCACAAGCTATTACAACATTCAAAGTAGAAACTTTAAAAAAATCTGTTAACACTGTAGCTAAACTCATTAAAATACCAAATATAGGGAGGTACCATGGGGGTTATAAATGGACCTTCCCAGGCAATTTTCTGTCATAGGCTGTAGTATTTGATACGAACTTCAAATACTAAATTTGAAATAGTTCCGGTAAATAACGTCTCTAAAATCATCAAAATACCCAACATTCGGAGGTACCGTTATATGGGGGCTATGGGAAAACATGGGCCTAATTGGCTCATTTTATGTCTTAGGATGTAGGATCAAATACCAATATTGAAACAATTCCGGTAAATAATGTCGGTAAAATCATCCAAAAACCGAATATCGGGGTACCGTTATATGGGGGCTATACGAAGTCGTGGATCTGCACAGAAAATTTTCTGTCATAGGCAGTAGTATTCATTATGAAATTCAAATACCAAATTTGAAATAGTTCCGGTAAATAATGTCGCTAAAATCATCAAAATACCGAATCCCCCCGATATTTGGCATTTGAAGTTCGTAATGGATACTACAGCCTACGACAGAAAATTGTCTCTGCAGGTCCATGTCTTCGTATAGCCCCCATATAACGGTACCTCCAGATATTCGGTATTCAAGTTTCGTATTTGCATATTTTAATGACTTATGACCAAAGTTGCCTATGCATGTCCACGTCGTCTAATATTACGGCTGGCGAAAATACTTTTTTAAGCGAAATGATGCATTAAAGAGATCATGACGGAGAGCAGACGTTGTGACAGCTATTTTGATTGGGAGCACTTCATTGGCGTTCGCACATATGGTTAACCGAAAATACTTTTCTTTGTAAAAAAGTACCCATTAGCGCCGACGGGTGCGATAACGCACAACACGTATATATGCAAAGACGTTTATATGTACAATTTTGAAAATTTTATGAGTTAAATATAGGGCAAAGGGCTACCGATCCATACGAATACATATTTAAAAAATATTATTTTCCTACATGTTTTCTTTGTATAATAGGGTTATTTTTTGCATGTGGGAAAACCTGCACTTGGCGATGCGTTTATCATCATGTAGGTGACGTCTGATGAAAAAGGAGCCAAAGTCAAATAAAAAGACCCATCCATCTACGTCCTATCAACAGTAAGTTTTCCCAGCAACATTTAAAAAAGGTAAGAATATTGTCCTACAACAATATTCAATTAAATAAAAACTAAACAATATTTCTATTAGACAAACTATTAAGATACATTTTTTTTGTTTTATTTCTTTTTATTTTTTGGTGCTAATTCTACTTTTCCCCTTTGCTACGCAAAAATTTGGTCTATTGCGAGTCGGATAAATGCAAAAATGTTTGTCATAAGCCATTACCATATTCAAATTCGAAACTGGACCCGCACCGACAATTTTCTGTCACAGACTGTAGTTCCCATAACGAACTTCAAATACCAAATTTTAAACAATTCCGGTTAATAATGTCGCTAAAATCATCAAAATACCGAACATAGCGAGGTGCCGTTATATGGGGGCTATACGAAGACGTGGACCTGCACAGACAATTTTCAGTCTTAGGGTGTAGTATCCATTTGGAACTTCAAGTACCAAATTTGAAACGATTCCCGTGAATAAGGCCGTTAAAATCACCAAAATACCGAATATCAGGAGGTACCGTTATATGGGCCTATACGAAGAAATGGACTTGTACAGACAATTTTCTATCTTAGACTGTAGTATTTATTACGAACTTCAAATACCAATTTTCAACAATTCCGGTTAATAATGTCTCTAAAATCATGAAAATACCGAATATAGGGAGGTACTGATATATGGGGCCTATACGAAGACCTGGACCCGCACAGAAAATTTTCTGTCACAGACTGTAGTTCCTATAACGAACTTCAAATACCAAATTTGAAACAATCCCCGTGAATAATGTCGTTAAAATCATCAAAATACCGAATATCGGGAGGTACCGTTGTATGGGGGCTATACGAAGACATGGACTTGCACAGACAATTTTCTATCTTAGACTGTAGTATTCATTACGAACTTCAAATACCAAATTTGAAACAATTCCGGTGAATAATGTCGCTAAAGTCATCAAAACACCGAATATAGGGAGGTACTGCTATACAGGGCCTATACGAAGACCTGGACTCGCACAGACAATTTTCTGTCACAGACTGTAGTTCCTATAACGAACTTCAAATACCAAATTTGAAACAATTCCCGTGAATAATGTCGCTATATGAAAACGTGGACCTACATGGCCCATATACGAACTTAACCTGCCTACTGGAAAAATAAACATGTGTGCAAAATTTTAGCCATCTATCTCAATTCATTCGAAAGATAGCGTGATTACAACAGACAGACGGACGGACAGACAGACAGACAGACAGACGGACATCGCTAAATCGACTTAGAATTTTACGCTGATCATGAATATATATACTTTGTTGGGTCTGACATGAGTATTTCGAGGAGTTACAAACGGAATGACAAAGTTAATATACCCTCCATAGTATGGTGGAGGGTATAAAAATAGGATAAAAATGTAAAAAAATATGAAACATTCGGCATTGAAACGAAAGTGTGTGTTTGTGTGCTTAACCAAATTGAAAACCAAAGAATAAAACGAACAAAGAATAGATCAAAGTGAAGAACATAGTTTGAAAAGCACTGCTTTAATGTATTCTTTGCTAATGATTTTCTTTCTTATTTTAAATTATTTTTTTTGCTTTCAATAACAAATCCAACCTTGTATGTTTATTGAAACCCATTTGCTTTACATTTGAATTTATTTTTGGTCTTGATCAGCGTAAAATTCTAAGTCGATTTAGCGATGTCCGTCCGTCTGTCTGTCTGTCTGTCTGTCTGTCGGTCCGTCTGTCTGTCTGTTGTAATCACGCTATCTTTCGAATGAATTGAGATAGATGGCTAAAATTTTGCACACATGTTTATTTTTCCAGAAGGCAGGTTAAGTTCGTAAATGGGCCATGTAGGTCCACGTTTTCATATAGCCCCCATATAACGGTACCTCCCTATATTCGGTATTTTGATGATTTTAACGACATTATTCACGGGAATTGTTTCAAATTTGGTATTTGAAGTTCGTTATAGGAACTACAGTCTGTGACAGAAAATTGTCTGTGCGAGTCCAGGTCTTCGTATAGGCCCTGTATATCAGTACCTCCCTATATTCGGTATTTTGATGATTTTAGCGACATTATTCACCGGAATTGTTTCAAATTTGGTATTTGAAGTTCGTAATGAATACTACAGTCTAAGATAGAAAATTGTCTGTGCAAGTCCATGTCTTCGTATAGCCCCCATGCAACGGTACCTCCAGATATTCGGTATTTTGATGATTTTAACGACATTATTCACGGGTATTGTTTCAAATTTGGTATTTGAAGTTCGTTATAGAAACTACAGTCTGTGACAGAAAATTTTCTGTGCGGGTCCAGGTCTTCGTATAGGCCCCACATATCAGTACCTCCCTATATTCGGTATTTTCATGATTTTAGCGACATTATTCACCGGAATTGTTTCAAATTTGGTATTTGAAGTTCGTAATAAATACTACAGTCTAAGATAGAAAATTGTCTGTACAAGTCCATTTCTTCGTATAGGCCCATATAACGGTACCTCCTGATATTCGATATTTTGGTGATTTTAACGACATTATTCACGGGAATCGTTTCAAATTTGGTACTTGAAGCTCAAACTGGATACTACACCCTAAGACAGAAAATTGTCTGCAGGTCTACGTCTTCGTATAGCCCCCCTATAACGGTACGTCCCTATATTCGGTATTTTGATGATTTTAGCGACATTATTCACCGGAATTGTTTGAAAATTGGTATTTGAAGTTCGTAATGAATACTACAGTCTAAGATAGAAAATTGTCTGTACAAGTCCATTTCTTCGTATAGCCCCCATATAACGGTACCTCCTGATATTCGGTATTTTGGTGATTTTAACGACATTATTCACGGGAATTGTTTCAAATTTGGTACTTGAAGCTTAAAATGGATACTACATCCTAAGACAGAAAATTGTCTGTGCAGGTCTATGTATTCGTATAGCCCCCATATAACGGTACCTCACGATATTCGGTATTTTGATGATTTTAGCGACATTATTCACGGGAATTGTTTAAAATTTGGTATTTGAAGTTCGTTATGGGAACTACAGTCTGTGACAGAAAATTGTCGGTGCGGGTCCAGTTTCGAATTTGAATATGGTAATGGCTTATGACAAACAATGCATATGTATGTCCACGTCGTATAGACCCCAATATGTATATATTCGGTATTTTTAAAATTTTAACAGAATTTTTTAAGGATTTTATTTTTTAAAAATTTCCAAATTCGTTGCAAATGGTGGAGGGTATTAAAAGTTCGGCCCGGCCGAAATTAGTGCTTTTCAACTTGTTTAACTTGAAATGAATATATAAAAAATCTCCGATTGCAATAATTTGTGCGTGTGTTGATGATGGCTGTAAAAGGTCAATGTACTTAACAACTGTTCACATTTATAAGGAAACAGAAACACACAAACATATACAGAACTGATTAAATATTCTTTTTTTGCAATTTAACATCTAACGTTCAAGCCCGAATTTTGTTTCTGAATTTTGAAATTCTATTTTTTTGAAAAATTTAAAAATTTTAATTCATGTTTTCAATAATATCATTTTATAGAGATATATTTAGCATGGTTTTGATATATAATTATTTAGCTGTTTTTATTTTTTTCTTTTTTTTTTTTTTGTGGAAAATATTAGTAATTGGTCAACTATTAAATCTCGATGATAAATATCATAGTTTCTAAAATTTTGAATTTTAAAATCTTTATAAATTTAGGATATTCAATATTTATCTGAGTTGTTTCTTTTTGATAGTTATAATGAATTTTATTTTCAATAAATTTTTGGTATTGTTAACCATGTGCTAAACGAATGTTCTAAGTTTAATTTGAAACAGGGGTCAGAAAAGTAACATAGGGTAATCAAATATGCCCTATATGTTAAACAAGATATTTTTGTTTTTGGATTGTCATGGCAAACAGGATGGGAGGGCTAACCATGCATCTACAGCTAAGCATGGCCTTATCAAATTATGATGGAAATAGACTCCTCTTTTCTATATTGAGCTTTAGACTATAGATATTTTTCTTCATATATTTCTTTCTTTCTTGTACTTCTTTCTATCATTTATGCACGCATTATAATTAAATAGACTGGTAGTTGGCATAATCTATTGATGAATTTTGGCAAGATCCCACACCCAACGACGAGCAATAAGGCTGGTGAACTATGCGTGCCAGGCCATATGATTCATCTGAAAATATCTACAGGAAAATTGTAATCGATTTAACCCATGCATGCTACACAGCCTTCATTTCAAGAAGTTGGAAATTTTCCTGAAAATTGACTAGTGCCCTTCAACTTCAAAGATCGCAAATATCTCGGAAACTAATAGGCTTAGGATTCTGGGAATGGTTCCATTGTGTCGAGGAACATTTTTTACACTAAAAACAGATCTAATATTAGTTGCGTTTTTTTTAAACAAAGAGATAACAGCCTTAATTTCAAGAATTTGGATATTTTCCTGAAAATTTACTAGTGCCCTTCAACTTCAAACGATCGCAAATATCTCGGAAACAAATAGACATAGGACACTAGGAATGGTTCCATTTTGTCGCGGAACATTTTTTACACTAAAAACAGCTCTAATATTAGTTGTATTTTATTTAAACAAAGAGATAACAGCCTTCATTTCAAGAAGTTGACACTGTAGCTAAACCGATTTAAAATACCAAATATAGGGAGGTACCATGGGGGTTATAAATGGACCTTCCCAGGCAATTTTCTGTCATAGGCTGTAGTATTTGATACGAACTTCAAATACTAAATTTGAAATAGTTCCGGTAAATAATGTCTCTAAAATCATCAAAATACCCAACATTCGGAGGTACCGTTATATGGGGGCTATGGGAAGACATGGGCCTAATTGGCTCATTTTATGTCTTAGGATGTAGTATCCATTACGAACTTCAAATACCAATATTGAAACAATTCCGGTAAATAATGTCGGTAAAATCATCCAAATACAGAATATCGGGGTACCGTTATATGGGGGCTATACGAAGTCGTGGATCTGCACAGACAATTTTCTGTCATAGGCAGTAGTATTCATTATGAAATTCAAATACCAAATTTGAAATAGTTCCGGTAAATAATGTCTAAAATCATCGAAATACCGAATCCCCCCCGATATTTGGTATTTGAAGTTCGTAATGGATACTACAGCCAACGACAGAAAATTGTCTCTGCAGGTCCATGTCTTCGTATAACCACATATAACGGTAAATCCCAAAATTCGGTATTTTGATGATTTAGCGACATTATTCACCGAAATTGCTTCAAATTTGATATTTGAACTACGTAATGCATACTACAGCCTAAGGCAGAAAATTATCTGCACAGGTCCATGTTTTCGTATAGCACCCATATAACGGTACCTCCAGATATTCGGTATTCAAGTTTCGTATTTGTATATTTTAATGACTTATGACCAAAGTTGCCTATGCATGTCCACGTCGTCTAATATTACGGCTGGCGAAAATACCTTTTTAAGCGAAATGATGCATTAAAGAGATCGTGACGGAGAGCAGACGGTGTGACAGCTATTTTGATTGGGAGCACTTCATTGGCGTTCGCACATATGGTTAACCGAAAATACTTTTCTTTGTAAAAAAGTACCCATTAGCACCGACGGGTGCGATAACGCACAACACGTATATATGCAAAGACGTTTATATGTACAATTTTGAAAATTTTATGAGTTAAATATAGGGCAAAGCACTAAGCAAAGCACAAAGTTCGGCCGGGCCGAACTTTTAATACCCTCCACCATTTGCAACGAATTTGGAAATTTTTAAAAAATAAAATCCTTAAAAAATTCTGTTAAAATTTTAAAAATACCGAATATATACATATTGGGGTCTATACGACGTGGACATACATATGCATTGTTTGTCATAAGCCATTACCATATTCAAATTCGAAACTGGACCCGCACCGACAATTTTCTGTCACAGACTGTAGTTCCCATAACGAACTTCAAATACCAAATTTTAAACAATTCCGGTTAATAATGTCGCTAAAATCATCAAAATACCGAACATAGCGAGGTGACGTTATAGGGGGGCTATACGAAGACGTGGACCTGCACAGACAATTTTCAGTCTTAGGGTATAGTATCCATTTGGAACTTCAAATACCAAATTTGAAACAATTCCAGTGAATAATGTCGCTAAAATCATCAAAATACCGAATATAAGGAGGTACCGTTATATGGGGCTATACGAAGACGTGGACCTGCAAAGACAATTTTCTGTCTTAGTGTGTAGTATCCATTTGGAACTTCAAATACCAGATTGGAAACAATTCCCGTGAATAATGTCGCTAAAATCATCAAAATACCGAATATCGTGAGGTACCGTTTGTGGTGTGCGCCTTTAAAAGGGGTAACCCTGAAAATAATTGATAGCTAGAAGAAGAACAATTACTAAAAAACAGCTGATTATTCCAATTACTTAAATGTCAATATTAGGGAATAATGTAAAAAGAAAATGGAAAAATTAAGCGAGGAAAATGGCAGCCAGAATTTCCTGGCAAAAATTTTAAGAAAAATCTGTCCTTTTTGATTTTGCCTGCGAAGAAGATTGGATGTGTGGCTCCCTGTAACCAGCGAAGAAAAAAGCCGACAAAGTTTTTGGTGATGAACCACTTGTTAAGAAGTGAATTCAATGTTTTTATTTGTTTGAAACATATATACAAACAACACGAAATACAAACTTTTTTACAAAATTGGAAGCCTTAAAATAATTTAACAAAATTTAACAACAAAAGGCTAAAAGTTGAAAGAAAACTTATAACAAAACAAATAATTTTCACAAAAATTGAAAATTAAAAGACAAATTGAACTTTTCTTAAAATTAAAACGAAATTTGGAAACAATTTAACCAAATTGAAAAGAAAAACCACAACAATTAACTAAAAATCTAAACCAAGAAAATAAATCTTAAACCTAGAAATTCCTGAAGAATTGGAGCCTACAAGCCACACCATCGCCCATCCAATCCATCGAGGGAGCCGCTGATTTTGCGCCATTGCTAACCCAGCGTGGCTTGGTATTCCCAACCGACATTTTATACAAGAAACCTCGGACAGACAGACGGACGACGAAGCATCATAATTAAATTCCGCGGTTTTTTTTTTTTTTTTTGTAAAAAAAAGGAGAAATATGAATTAGAAGGGGAAACAAATGAAGTAAATTTTAAATTTTAATCACCTTTTGGTTAGTCTGTAGGTACACGACGTTGAACAGAGCTCTATTCAAGGTTAGGTAACCAGGCTTTTAATCCGTTCGTCGATTTTAAGTGCTATCGACACTCCATCTTTGTTTGCCTTTCCTGAAATTGAATGAAAGAAATATAATTAATAAAAAAAAATTAACGTGGAATATAATTAAAAAAGCTAAACTTTAACAATACTTACGTACATACTTGTTGGGAAGAACCACAATTGCAAGCTGCCTTTATTGCACCCTAATTTTTGTCATCAGAAATCGCAGTCTAAAAGAAGAAAAAGTAAAGTTTTTTTTTGTAATTTTTGGCAAAATTGTACTTGTTCATTGAATTGAATTCATAATTAAAGTTGAACGCATACATTAAAGTTAGCATGTAATTTTTTCTACGAATTGTTATTTGGGAATTTAAAGTAATTTAAATAAAATGTACCAATTTTATACAGAAAATATAAATATGTCTTTGGCTTAAAGCCCTTTTAAACAGGTGGTGGTAATGGTATAAAATGCGGTAAGTCAAGGGTCAGATCTGGGACGTCCAGTATGAGTTGACGTCATGGCGAGAGGTGTTCTCGGAGGGAGGGCTATCTCCTGGCTGGTCAGCCGCCAGGAGCACTGTTTCTGTGAAGAAAACTAATGTTATTTCGGGATTTGGTTGTAGTTAGGTGAACGTTTTCTTCTTTTTAATTTTGGTGTTAACATGTTTCAGGCTTCTTTTTACCCCCTTTTTAATTTAGTTTGAAGTCCGGTATGATTTTTTTTGTTTGTTCAACCGAAAAGATCTGCAAGTGGCAAGAACCAACCCCCAATCCGACGAGCCATAGCCGCGCTAAACGCCAGCATACCGGCAACGCCACTTAATGATCAACACAGCGATTTCATTTCGTTTTTCTTGAACACGGTTGTTACAAAATGGCGCCCAACGTGGGGCCCGAGACATGTTAGTTTTTCATGATTGTTAGTCGTAGTGTATGAATGTGTTTACCATGAATCTTTAATGAGTCCCGTCTAGGTTTATTATGAGTCCTGACGCGTTGCTTCATCGAAGACTCGGGTAAACATCATTTATATTTGGGAAAAATATGATTTTTATTTTTTTCTAGTGGCTTAGTCGTTCTAGTTTAATACCTCTAATTGCACTAGCATTTTAATAAAATTTCATATTTCGGTAAAGTTAAAATTTCAGATTTCTTAGAGTTATATCGTTGAAGAAATTCGTCTGGTTTATCAGTTCTCATTTGTGGAGACCCGTCCAAGCAGCCTATAAGAAGGCAGGTGACGCGCTGCTATGCAAATGAGAATTGCTAGTCTCAAACGAATTTGTTTTTTTTTTTTTTTTTAGATTGTAGTTTCTGTCCGTCTATGTTTAATTTCAGTACCCGGAATTTGGTAGCTGATCACAGACTTACCCAGAGTTTCCATCGGTCCTGCGACAATTTTGGCTTCCGACCATTGGTCGTATTGTCATGGAATCTCTTAAGGGATGTCTGAGTAAGCCGCCTTTTCCATATTCCATTTTTTCGCAGTTGATTTTTAGTTCTAAATTCCACAGTTTTGCCAGTGTAACTCACCAAATCCCTGCAAAAAAAGTGAAACATATTAAAATTCATACAGAAACAGTTTATTTGACCTTGACTTACCACTATTTTGACCAGAAATCCACCACCTAACATTATTTGATTTTTTCCAGTTTTTTTTTCATTAAAATTATTCTGCCGGATAATAGAATTTGTATGCCGTACAGAATAACCTGTAAAAGTGAAAAGTGTGTATTAATTGTGAAAGAACTGAATTACATTGAATTGATTTTTTTATTTTACTTACCACAATTGTTTTTATTTTTTTTATTTAATCAAAACCACCGCGTGGTTTACTTTCGAGCAAAATCTTTTGACAGATTTTATTTTGATTTTTTATTGCTTTTTCGGAGTTTTTGTTTGCTAATTTTGTTAGATCAAGTAGCACTATGCCTCTTACTAGAGCTGCGAGTGCAGGTTTGGCAGGTAGACCGATATTAGGGCAAAATGGGGTGGTAACCACTTCCGAAGCTACAGCCGTAAGCAGTGTTGTTACCGCGGTTCACAGCGCTCCTTCTAACGCACAACAGGTTACAACTGCCGCGCATAGTGGTCCCATTGCTTCTCATATTGCACATTTAGCACATGGGAACGTCCCAGCTCAAGGTATTTCATCATCAATGTCCAATTCATCGGCACCGCCACCAGTTCCATTAAGTATGCAAGAGGCCGCTAACTCGTTTAACACGTATTTTTGGTCACATGGAAGCGTGGCCGCACCAAACTATAGTGTTTTGACCGGGTTGCAGAATAGACCAGTTGTTCCGCCAGCAGATCCAGCAGTCAGCGCAGGAGTCAGGGAAATTATTAATTCTGCCATCGCCCTGTCCCAATTGCAATACCGACAACAGGAAGAAGAAAGGTTGAGAGTGCTGATACCAAGAATTGCGGAAGCGACCAAGCGTTCGTTGTTGGGGGATAATCAGTTATTTTCTCAAGCCGGCTTGGCGATGCCAGCAGCGGCACCACATGCACCAGCGCGGACATCCTTGGAGTCAGTCATTCTGTCCTCACATGCATTGGCGTCAGGCTTAACGTCTCAACAACCTAATTTAGCAAGGGGTTACACACTACCATATCCGGAGCGAGTAATTCCACCACCGATTCACGATCCTAGACCGTTGTCACTTGGTCCGTTTAACCAACCGCCACCAGGGTTCACATCAAGTGGTGCAACAGCACAACCACCAACCAGCTTATCGGTACCACCACCAGTCACCGGAGTCCAAACTCACACAATACCGCCGACCGAGAGGTTGCCTAATATCTACAGCAGAGGCATGCGAACAGAGCCACACGAGACCCATACCAGTCCACATCCAAGCAGTATTGTCTCAGAAATCTCTGGGCGTTTTAATTTGGCGAAATGGGGAGTATCTTTTGATGGTACCGACAAAACCATGAGCGTCCAAGAATTCATCTTCAGAGTGGGTGAACTTAAAAAAGATTATAATTGCCCAGATGAAGTATTGATCACCAAATTTCACCAACTTTTGGAAAAGCCAGCTCTCTCCAGTTTCGCACATGGAAGGAGTTGGAAAGTGCTTTGTTGGCGCAATATCAAAGATTTGAAAATGAATTCCATCTTCAAATGCAGATTTTAAATCGGCGTCAATTACCACACGAGAATTTTGAAGATTTTTACAATGATGTGCTGCGGCTACGGACACAGCAAAAGTCGCCATACAGGGAGCACGAGATAGTGGAAATAATGAGAGGCAACCTTAAGCCGTCTCTAGCCCAAATGATCTTCTCGGCTCAGATAAATAGCTTGGGTGATTTTTATAGGCAGGTGAAGAAAGCCGAAAATCTTTTATGGACCCAAAGGCAGCAACGCTACAACACACCACAGAAAGTGCATGAGCTAGAATGGCAGATCGAAGAGCAACCCCGAGGTGAAATTGAAGTTGATGCCGTGACCATGACATCCAAATATAAATGTTGGAACTGCGGTGTTATGGGTCATAGCTGGATGGAGTGCCGGGAGCCTCGAAAGATTTTCTGCTATAGGTGTGGCCAAGAAGGTGTTACCGTCCCCGATTGTCCGAAGTGTCAGGGAAACCGGCACAGGAACCCACCTCAGTCTGGGCAGGTGAGGTCAACCCCAGTTTAAGCCCAGAGCAGAGTAGTAGTAGTTCCAGTATTAAAGTTTCTATCTTGAAGAATGTAGAGCAAGAAAGTAGAAAGTCAGAAGTAAAACCGAGATTGAGAGAGTTGAAACCACTTCATATCAGAGTAAGAGAATATTGCGAGGCGAGAGAAAGAATTTTTGGTCAAGTTTCCAATAAAGTTAAGAAGGCTAGAGAGCGCTATAAGAGGAGAAGACGCATTCGTCAAGAAATAGCCTCGGCTACCATATTTGAAGGGGAAGATAATCGTTTATATACCAAACTGCATATCAATGGTGAAGAAATAGAGGGATTGCTAGATAGCGGAGCCTCCGTTTCCTGTCTGGGGAAAAATTGCCTTAGCTTTGTGGAGAGAGCGGGATTGGAAATTAAGCATTTCCATTCTTTTATTAAAACCGCTGATGGAAGCCCACATAAAATAGTTGGCAGGGTGACGACTAATGTAAAATTTAGAAAGCAGGAGCATTCTATCATATTCTATCTTGTTCCTTCTCTGAGCCGTGAGTTGTTTCTAGGGGTAGACTTCATGAAACGTTTCCAAATGTTTGCTCAGGTGGACGGTTTGTCACTCCAGGAAGTGAGTCTCTGTGGTGAGCCTGAGATCAGTGATGTTAACAGCCATTCTTTGTCCGAGGAGCAACGAGTTCGTTTGCAAATAGTGAAGGACAAATTTCCTTGCTTTACCAAGTATGGCTTGGGAAAGACTAAAGCTGAGGTCCATTCAATCGACACCCGCGATGCAACCCCGGTGAAAGATAGGCATTATCCCGTTTCCCCGGCTGTGCAGAAACTTATGTATGCGGAATTGGATAGGATGATAGAGCTAGGTGTGATTGAAGAGAGCGAGAGTCCATGGAGTCATCCGGTTACTCTAGTCCGAAGGGGCGAAAAGAACCGTTTGTGCCTGGACGCTCGCAAACTCAATGCACTGACGGTCAAGGACGCCTATCCATTGCCGCATATGGAAGGTTTACTCAGTCGGCTGGGGGATACCTATTTTATTTCTAGTGTCGACCTGAAGGATGCGTTCTGGCAAATTCCACTGGATCCTTCAAGTAGAGAGAAAACTGCATTCACAGTGCCTGGACGACCGCTTTACCATTTTACCGTCATGCCCTTTGGTCTGTGCAATGCAGCCCAAAGGTTATGCCGTTTAATGGATAAAGTGATCCCTGGCGCACTACGTGATAGAGTTTTCGTCTACTTGGATGATCTTTTGGTTGTTTCGCCAGACTTCGACACTCACCTGGGATTGCTAGAGCAGGTGGCAGGTTGTTTGGCCAAAGCAGGACTCACAATAAATGTAACCAAGTCGAAGTTCTGCTTCAAAGAGCTTAGATACTTGGGTTACATTGTTGGAGGTGGCAAACATAAAACTGATCCGGCAAAGGTGGAAACAATAGTGAAGTTTGCATACCCGAAAACAGCAAAGCAGGTGAGGAGTTTCATGGGTACGGCAGGGTGGTATCGAAGGTTCATTGCCGACTTTGCCACCATTGCGGCTCCCATCTTTGAAACCCTCAAGAAAGGAAAACGATTCACGTTCACAGAGGAGGCCAAGGTTGCATTTGACAAACTGAAACAAGCCCTTGTAAGTAGTCCTGTCCTGACACACCCAGACTTTAACAGACACTTCTATGTTCAGAGCGATGCATCAGACTTGGGAATAGGAGCAGTATTATTTCAAAGAGACGATGAGGGTGGAGAGCATCCCATTGCTTATTTTTCGCAAAAGCTGACTTCTGCTCAGAAAAATTACTCGGTGACTGAGAGGGAGTGTTTGGCAGTAGTGATGGCCATTAAAAAATTCAGGCCATATATAGAATTGATGCCTTTCACAGTTATAACGGACCATAGCAGTTTAAAATGGCTCATGTCACATCGAGATCTGAGCGGAAGGTTAGCTAGATGGAGCCTACAGTTGCAGGCATATTGTTTTGAAATAGAGCACCGTAAAGGAACCCAGAATATAGTACCTGATACTTTATCAAGATATGATATGGAGGAGATTTCGCTAGATGTGAAGGCCTTAATCGATCTCGATTCCTTAGCTTTTAAAGCAGATGATTATTTAGCCTTAATAGAAACCATCAAAAACAATTCTTCACAACTTCCCTATCTAAAAGTGGTTGATGGTTTGGTATATAAACGAACTCAATTCTACGACGGAATTCCCCTTAATGAAGATTTCGCTTGGAAGTTATGGGTACCCAGCGAATTGACCCAGCAAATCATTGAAAAAGCACACTGTCCACCACAAGTTTCTCATGGAGGTTTCCACAAAACTCTCCGTAGGGTAAAAGAGTACTTTTTCTGGCCAAATATGTATACTCATGTTAGAAATTTTGTACAAAATTGTGATATCTGTAAAGAGATAAAACCAGCCAATTCGACTCTTCGTCCATCTATGGGAGCCGAGACTATTACAGAAAGACCTTTTAAAGAATTTATGTAGACTTCTTAGGTCCTTATCCCAGAACCAAAACGGGAAACAGTTTTATTTTCATTGTGGTAGACCACCTTTCGAAATACGTTTTGCTAAAAGCCATGGCCAAAGCAAATTCAAGAAATGTAGTTAAGTTTTTAATTAGTGAAGTATTTCATAAATTTGGAACCCCAGAAGTAATTGTGTCAGATAATGGGAAACAATGTATTAGCAAAGAATTTTCAGATATGATTAAACTTTTTGGTATAAACCACACCAAAACTGCTTTTCACTCTCCACAAGCAAATGCCTCGGAGCGGGTAAATCAATCTATTTTATCAGCGATTCGAGCATATCTGGGAGAAGATCACCGAGAATGGGATCAAAATTTATCAGAGATAGAATGTTCTCTGCGATCTTCTGTCCATAGTTCCATCGGAACTACCCCATATTTTGCGCTCTTTGGAGTCAATATGATAAATCATGCCAGTCTTTATAAATTAGCCAGGAAACTTGAAATTCTTAATGACCCCGAGACGACACTCATTCCAAACTCGGTAAAACAGAATCTTATTCGAGAAAAGATAAGAAATAGTCTGCACCAGGCATACTTGAGAAATGAAAAATCTTATAATCTTAGAAGTCGTCAGGTCAAGTTCATCCCAGGGCAAGAAGTTTTCCGAAGAAGTTTCAGGCAAAGTGATTTTAAAAATAATTATAATGCTAAACTTGATAAAAAATTTTTCAAGTGTCGCATTGTTAAGCCAGTTGGGAAATGCCTTTACGAAGTAGAAGATCTTAAAGGGCATCCCAGTGGCATTTTTCACGCTAAAGATTTGAAGCAATAGATGCTTAGGAATTGAAGAATTTAA
The DNA here is from genome assembly GCF_030504385.1 of Musca domestica. Classification (NCBI taxonomy): domain Eukaryota; kingdom Metazoa; phylum Arthropoda; class Insecta; order Diptera; family Muscidae; genus Musca; species Musca domestica. The sequence goes on from NW_026712120.1 coordinate 30,821, forward strand.
TTTTTTCTTCTAATTATTTTTGTTTTTTCTTTTTACATATATATAGCGACCGAAGTCTAAAGCATATATATATGAGGATAGAAATTATTATTTTTTTGTTCAGTTAATTCAATTTTTAAAATAAAGCGGAGATCTCAAAATGAAATACTAATCCGCAACGTATGCACGGGAAATATGTAATATTTAACTCTTAATTCTATCTTAACTTAACTTAAAGCTAACTTAAGTTCAAATTTTTCCAATACTCACCTGAATTTTCAAAGAGTTCCGGAAGATCCAATTGAATTTAGTTGAAGTAGTACCTGAATTAAAAAAAAAAAGTACAAATTTTATTACAATTATTTAAGATATAATATTAAGAGGACTAACCTGAATTTCTACTTACGAAATGTCCTTTTAGTATTCCCGAATTTTTTAACAAGCTGTAGGACAGCTTTTCCTTCCTGAGTGATGTGTAGTTGTGTATGGGTAAAGGTTGAAACCCATTTCTCCAGTTTTTTTCCATTAAGAAAAAGAAAAAAATATGAATTAGTGAAATATCATTATGTAGGATTATTGGCGAAATAGAAAAATACGAATAAAAATGAACAACTTAAAAATAAAATTAAATTTGAAATGTCCATCTCAAGCCATACTTACAAAGTTTTTTTTAGCTAAATTTTGGTTATAAATTATGAAATTTATGTTTATAAAAAATTGAGTTCTCATAATTTTTCTCATTTTCCAGAGCAAAATTACAAAAACTACGAAATAGAATTAAAACTACAACTTACGTTCATTTCTGAAGCGCCGACTGTAGTCCCACCACAAGTCTCGGCTAGAATATTTGGTAAAGTTCGGAACCCTGTTTTTTTTCCATCCGAACAGGAGTCCAATCTTCTAGACTCTAACAGCAGATGTCAGAATTGTGAAGTCAGAGTACGAATGAAAGCACTCTGGGTTTACCGACTCTAGTTGATGTCTGCGCATCCGGAGCAGTCACCTGGTGACTGTCTTTGACCATTAGTGCAATTCCCCTTTCGCGGTGAAGCAGTAGCCGTTCGCTCTTTGGCACGGGCCAGGGAACTGTTGTACACGAGGTCGCAGATCCGTCCTTCACCCGACTTACGACACTAGAGTCTGGAAGCCAGAAGACAAAAAGAACAAATACACCTAAGTGCATTTGCAAACCATCGTATCCGACATTCTGACAAAAGCTGAAGGTCTAGTCGATGGTACACCTGTTGGAGAAAAAAGGAGAACAGGATTACTCGAACTTACCATCAAATATAATTTCCTGGTTTCACAGGAGAGGCAGATTAAGTCGCCTGTAGGTAATAAATGTCTGGAAAGATAAAAAAGGAAGTATTAATATTTTTCTTATTAAATTATTAGCGTTTCTATTTTTACTTACCTTTTTGTGAATGCAATATCCAATTTGAGTAACTTCTCTAGATGTCTTTTGATTATTGAGACCATGGAAAATTTTTTCTTGCAACCATAGGAGGCCACTCGCCTAGACACCAACAGCAGTGGTCAGAAAGAATCCGTTGGATTACGAACGGAAGCATCCCAGATTTACCGACTCTAACAATATGTCTACGATTCCTGAGCAGTCACGTTGTGACTGTCCTTGACCATTTGTGCACTCTTCCTTTATATTCCCATACGCAACTATGGCACAAGGCAGAAGAGTGTTGTACACAAGGTCGCAGAGCTGTCAGTCATCGATTTACGACGTTAGAGTCTGGAAGCGGGAAGACACGATCAAACACATCTAAATGCATTTGAAATAATATCGTATCCAACAATCTGACCACAGTGTGGACCTAGTTGAGGGTACCCCTACAGCCAAAGAAAATATCAGGTCTCAATCTTACCTTCAGTTCAATTCCAAGCATAGGCAGTCACCAATCTGTAAAGATAAGAAAAAGAATATAAGTATTAATTCTGTGTGACTATGATTTAAATGCAAATTAAAGCAAAGAGAGTATTTATTTATTTTTGTAAATTAATTTCTTTCTTTTAATTAAATTCCGTTAAAATTTCAAAATATTTCACTTTATTCGTCACATTAAAGTATTATATTTCCAGTAACTTTTTCGTTGATTCACAATAATTTTTAAAGTCCATTGCTTATTATTTTCGTTCATTTCTACGACACTTTTATATTTTATTTTCTTTAAAATCTTGTAGGAAAATTTTTTTATAGCACTGAAATTTTTTGTTTCGCTTTTTGTTATTAAAAATAAACACAATAGCTGCACTTTTTTTTGTATCAAAATTCAGAATATTTCACATAATTTTTCACTTAAAATTTACAGAAGTCAAATTTTACTTTTTTAAATTCACAGTAGTATTTCAATTTCATTCACTTTAATTTTTTTCATTAATTTTTTTTGATATTGATTTGCACAGTTTCTAACTAGTAAAATAACTTTTTATGCCTTAATTATTTTTTTTAATCATGCAACTTTTTCATCATTTATTTCAATTAAATTCTTTGCACTTTTCATCATTAAAAAAAATAAACACACTATTTTCACAAAAAAATTTACGTCCGTCCGATCAATTCTTAATTTCTCACTATTTTCCACTAAATTTTTATTCATCTCCTTTAATATTTTCTGTGTTTCCAATAGTAATCATTCATCAGTTTTTTTACCTTATCTCTTTGGTCCACGACATTGTTAATTTTTGCATTTTGTTTTGTTTTCACCATTTTATTTTTTTTTTCTTTTGGTGATATTATCTATTTTGATTTTGTTCGTACTTTTCACTCATTCCTTAATTCTGTTTTCTTTATCTGTTCCATTTTTATTCACTACTCACTAACTTCGAATTATAATTCGAACTTATTGTTTCCGCCAAAGTCACATTTTTTCTTAGTGAGTGCATTTCATTGTAAATGCAAATGCAACTTTTATTCACACACACACATACACTTGATGGAAATCATTTATTTTTTTTTTTGTTAGAAAATTAAATTAATTTCAGGAAATTAATTTGAATTGTTTCAGTAAAATCACTTTATTATTATTTTTCCTTTTAATTTTCTTTATTAATTGCTAAGATTTATACGGATTAATTTTTCATGCAATTATTTGCAAGTTACTATTCGCACATACACCCGCACTGTATGTTTATGATAGTAACTTTCATTCATTTTTTTCGGCACTTTATTCACTTTTATAATTAATTTATAATTCACTATATTTTTTTTCACTCTACTTACCCAAAATTTTATAATTTCTCCAGCTCCAAATTTTCCGTCCGTCCGTGCTCCAATCCGCCAAAAAAAAAATTACAATAGACGCGTACTCCGATTGTTTTCATTCATAAACGTCACTACTATCGAAAATCACTATTATCGGTAGTCACCTTACGTCAGACTAAACGATAACGCGTGGCGTATGACGTAAACATTATACCATGTTCCTACGGGCTAATGGAGCTTAATATTGTAATAAATAAATCAGACCAAAATTTAATTTTATTTTGGAAAATCAGAAGTTAGGGATGCCAGACTGCGATTATTAGGGATGCCAAACACAGATTTTTTGTAAATACCCTATCAAACCATTGATTTTTTTTGCATTTTTAAACCAAAGGTCGCACTTTTTTTCCCCCTATCCTTCGATAAGGATGTCAGCAGGATAGTTGCCTTTTTTGATTTGACCTGCGAAGAAGATTGGATGTGTGGCTCCCTGTAACCAGCGAAGAAAAAAGCCGACAAAGTTTTTGGTGATGAACCACTTGTTAAGAAGTGAATTCAATGTTTTTATTTGTTTGAAACATATATACAAACAACACGAAATACAAACTTTTTTTTACAAAATTGGAAGCCTTAAAATAATTTAACAAAATTTAACAACAAAAGGCTAAAAATTGAAAGAAAACTTATAACAAAACAAATAGTTTTCACAAAAATGGAAAATTAAAAGAAAAATTTAACTTTTTTTTAAATTAAACAAAGTTTGGAAATAATTTAACAAAGTTTAAAGAAAGAAAAAACCAAAACAATTTACTAAAAATCTAAAGCAAGAAAATAAATCTTAAACCTAAAAATTCATGAAGAGTTGGAGCCTACAAGCCACACCATCGCCCATCCAATCCATCGAGGGAGCCGCTGATTTTGCGCCATTGCTAACCCAGCGTGGCTTGGTATTCCCAATCGACATTTTATACGAGAAACCTCGGACAGACAGACGGACGACGAAGCATCTTAATTAAATTCCGCGGTTTTTTTTTTTTTCTGTAAAAAAAAGGAACAATTTGAATTAGAAGGGGAAACAAATGAAGTCAATTTTAAATTTTAATCACCTTTTGGTTAGTCTGCAGGTACACGACGTTGAACAGAGCTCTATTCAAGGTTAGGTAACCAGGCTTTTAATCTGTTCGTCGATTTTAAGTGCTATCGACACTCCATCTTTGTTTGCCTTTCCTGAAATTAAATGAAAGAAATATAATTAATAAAAAAATTTAACTGTGGAATATAATTAAAAAAGCTAAACTTTAAAACAATACTTACGTACATACTTGTTGGGAAGAACCACAATTGCAAGCCGCCATTATTGCACCCTAATTTTTGTCATCAGAAATAGCAGTCTAAAAGAAGAAAAAGTAAAGTTTTTTTTTTGTAATTTTTGGCAAAATTGTACTTGTTCATTGAATTGAATTCATAATTAAAGTTGAACGCATACATTAAAGTTAGCATGTAATTTTTTCTACGAATTGTTATTTGGGAATTTAAATAAAATGTACCAATTTTATACAGAAAATATAAATATGTCCTTGGCTTAAAGCCCTTTTAAACAGGTGGTGGTAATGGTATAAAATGCGGTAAGTCAAGGGTCAGATCTGGGACGTCCGGTATGAGTTGACGTCATGGCGAGAGGTGTTCTCGGAGGGAGGGCTATCTCCTGGCTGGTCAGCCGCCAGGAGCACTGTTTCTGTGAAGAAAACTAATGTTATTTCGGGATTTGGTTGTAGTTAGGTGAACGTTTTCTTCTTTTTAATTTTGGTGTTAACATGTTTCAGGCTTCTTTTTACCCCCTTTTTAATTTAGTTTGAAGTCCGGTATGATTTTTTTTTTGTTTGTTCAACCGAAAAGATCTGCAAGTGGCAAGAACCAACCCCCAATCCGACGAGCCATAGCCGCGCTAAACGCCAGCATACCGGCAACGCCACTTAATGATCAACACAGCGATTTCATTTCGTTTTTCTTGAACACGGTTGTTACAAAATGGCGCCCAGAACGTGGGGCCTGAGACATGTTAGTTTTAATAATTGGTAGTCGTAGAGTATAAATGTGTTTACCGTGAATCTTTAATGAGTCCCGTCTAGGTTTAATTAAGAGTCCCTGACGCGTTGCTTCATCGAAGACTCGGGTAAACATCACTTATATTTGGAAAAAATATGATTTTTAGTTTTTTCTAGTGGCTTAGTCGTTCTAGTTTAATACTTCTAATTGCACTAGCATTTTAATAAAATTTCATATTTTAGTAAAGTTTAAATTTCAGATTTCTTAGAGTTATAACGTTGAAAGAATTCGTCTGGTTTAACAGTTCTGATTTGTGGAGACCCGTCTAAGCAGCCTATAAGAAGGCAGGTGACGCGCTGCTACGCAAATATGAATTGTTATTCTCAAACGAATTTGTTAATTTGGGTTTTTTAGATTTTAGTTTCTGTCTATATTTAATTTCAGTACCCGGAATTTGGTAGCTGATCTCAGACTTACCTAGAGTTTCCATTCGGTCCTGCGACAATTTTGGCTTCCGACCATTGGTCGTATTGTCATGGAATCTCTTAAGGGATGTCTGAGGAAGCCGCCTTTTCCATATTCCATTTTTCTCCGTTCATTTTTACTTCGTTTAAATTCCACAGTTTTGCCAGTGTAACTCACCAATCCCTGTAAAAATTGAAACATATTAAAATTCATACAGAAACAGTTTATTTGACCTTGACTTACCACTATTTTGACCAGAAATCCACCACCTAACATTATTTGAATTTTTCCAGTTTTTTTTTATCAAAATTATTCTGCCGGAGAGTAGAATTTGTATGCCGTACAGAATAACCTGTAAAAGTGAAAAGTGTGAATTAATTGTGAAAGAACTGAATTACATTGAATTTATTTTTTAGTTTACTTACCACAATTGTTTTTATTTTATTTTTTTTTCTTTAATTAAAACCACCGTGTGGTTTAATTTCGAGCAAATCTTTTGGCATATTTCATTTTGATTTTTTTATTAGCTTTTTCGAGTTTTTGTTTGCGAAGTTTGTTAGATCAAGAAGCAATATGCCTCTTACTAGAGCTGCGAGTGCAGGTTTGGCAGGTAGACCGATATTAGGGCAAAATGGGGTGGTAACCACTTCCGAAGCTACAGCCGTAAGCAGTGTTGTTACCGCGGTTCGCAGCGCTCCTTCTAACGCACAACAGGTTACAACTGCCGCGCATAGTGGTCCCATTGCTTCTCATATTACACATTTAGCACATGGGGACGTCCCAGTTCAAGGTATTTCATCATCAATGTCCAATTCATCGGCACCGCCACCAGTTCCATTAAGCATGCAAGAGGCCGCTAACTCGTTTAACACGTCTTTTTCGTCACATGGAAGCGTTGCCTCACCAAACTATAGTGTTTTGACCGGGTTGCAGAATAGACCAGTTGTTCCGCCAGCAGATCCAGCAGTCAGCGCAGGAGTCAGGGAAATTATTAATTCTGCCATCGCCCTGTCCCAATTGCAATACCGACAACAGGAAGAAGAAAGGTTGAGAGTGCTGATACCCAGAATTGCTGAAGCGACCAAGCGTTCGTTGTTGGGAGACAATGACGCCACTAATCAGTTATTTTCACAAGCCGGTATGGCGATGCCAACAGCGGCAGCACATGCACCAGCGCGGACATCCCTAGAGTCAGTCATTCTGTCTTCACATGCATTGGCGTCAGGCTTAACATCTCAGCAGCCTAATTTAGCAAGGGGTTACACACTACCATATCCGGAGCGAGTAATTCCACCACCGATTCACGATCCTAGACCGTTGTCACTTGGTCCTTTTAACCAACCGCCACCAGGGTTTACATCAAGTGGTGCACCAGCACAACCACCAACCAGCTTATCGGTACCACCACCAGTCGCCGGAGTCCAAACTCACCCAATACTGCCGACCGAGAGGTTGCCTAATACGTACAGCAGAGGCATGCGGACAGAGCCACACGAACACATACCAGTCCACATCCAAGCAGTATCGTCTCAGAAATCTCCGGGCGTTTTAATTTGGCGAAATGGGGAGTATCTTTTGATGGTACCGACAAAACCATGAGCGTCCAAGAATTCATCTTCAGAGTGGGTGAACTTAAAAAAGATTATAATTGCCCTAGATGAGGTATTGATTACCAAATTTCACCAACTTTTGGAAAAACCAGCTCTCGATTGGTATTGGAACCACCGGAAATTGGTCCAGTTTCGCACATGGAAGGAGTTAGAAAGTGCTTTGTTGGCGCAATACCAAAGATTTGAAAATGAATTCCAACTTCAGATGCAGATTTTAAATCGGCGTCAACTACCACACGAGAATTTTGAAGAATTTTATAATGATGTACTGCGGCTAAGGACACAGCAAAAGTCACCATACAGGGAGCACGAGATAGTGGAAATAATGAGAGGCAACCTTAAGCCGTCTCTAGCCCAAATGATCTTCTCGGCTCAGATAAATAGCTTGGGTGATTTTTATAGGCAGGTGAAGAAAGCCGAAAATCTTTTATGGACCCAAAGACAGCAACGATACAACACACCACAGAAAGTGCATGAGCTAGAATGGCAGATGGAAGAGGAACCCCGAGGTGAAATTGAAGTTGATGCGGTGACCATGACATCAAAATATAAATGTTGGAACTGCGGTGTTATGGGTCATAGCTGGATGGAGTGCCGGGAGCCTCGAAAGATTTTCTGCTACAGGTGTGGCCAAGAAGGTGTTACCGTCCCCGATTGTCCGAAGTGTCAGGGAAACCGGCACAGGAACCCACCTCAGTCTGGGCAGGTGAGGTCAACCCCAGTTTAAGCCCAGAGCAGAGTAGTAGTAGCACTAGCATTAAAGTTTCTATTTTAAAGAATGAAGAGAGAGAAAATTTAAAGTCAGAAGTAAAACCGAGATTGAGGGAGTTGAAACCGCTTCATATCAGAGTAAGAGAATATTGCGAGGCGAGAGAAAGAATTTTTGGTCAAGTTTCCAATAAAGTTAAGAAGGCTAGAGAGCGTTATAAGAGGAGAAGACGCATTCGTCAGGAAATAGCCTCGGCTACCATATTTGAAGGGGAAGATAATCGTTTATATACCAAACTGCATATCAATGGTGAAGAAATAGAGGGATTGCTAGATAGCGGAGCCTCCGTTTCCTGTCTGGGGAAAAATTGCCTTAGCTTTGTGGAGAGAGCGGGATTGGAAATTAAGCATTTCCATTCTTTTATTAAAACAGCAGATGGAAGCCCACATAAAATAGTTGGCAGGGTGATGACTAGGGTCAAATTTAGAAAGCAGGAGCATTCAATCGTCCTTTATCTTGTTCCTTCTCTGAGTCGTGAGTTGTTTCTGGGGGTAGACTTCATGAAACGTTTCCAAATGTTTGCTCAGGTGGACGGTTTGTCACTCCAGGAAGTGAGTCTCTGTGGTGAGCCTGAGATCAGTGATGTTAACAGCCATTCTTTGTCCGAGGAGCAACGAGTTCGTTTGCAAATAGTGAAGGACAAATTTCCTAGCTTTACCAAGTATGGCTTGGGAAAGACTAAAGCTGAGGTCCATTCAATCGACACCCGCGATGCAACCCCGGTGAAAGATAGGCATTATCCCGTTTCCCCGGCTGTGCAGAAACTTATGTATGCGGAATTGGATAGGATGATAGAGCTAGGTGTGATTGAAGAGAGCGAGAGTCCATGGAGTCATCCGGTTACTCTAGTCCGAAGGGGCGAAAAGAACCGTTTGTGCCTGGACGCTCGCAAACTCAATGCACTGACGGTCAAGGACGCCTATCCATTGCCGCATATAGAAGGTTTACTCAGTCGGCTGGGGGATACCTATTTTATTTCTAGTGTCGACCTGAAGGATGCGTTCTGGCAAATTCCACTGGATCCTTCAAGTAGAGAGAAAACTGCATTCACAGTGCCTGGACGACCGCTTTACCATTTTACCGTCATGCCCTTTGGTCTGTGCAATGCAGCCCAAAGGTTATGCCGTTTAATGGATAAAGTGATCCCTGGCGCACTACGTGATAGAGTTTTCGTCTACTTGGATGATCTTTTGGTTGTTTCGCCAGACTTCGACACTCACCTGGGATTGCTAGAGCAGGTGGCAGGTTGTTTGGCCAAAGCAGGACTCACAATAAATGTAACCAAGTCCAAGTTCTGCTTCAAAGAGCTTAGATACTTGGGTTACATTGTTGGAGGTGGCAAACATAAAACTGATCCGGCAAAGGTGGAAACAATAGTGAAATTTACATACCCGAAAACAGCAAAGCAGGTGAGGAGTTTCATGGGTACGGCAGGGTGGTATCGAAGGTTCATTGCCGACTTTGCCACCATTGCGGCTCCCATCTTTGAAACCCTCAACAAAGGAAAACGATTCACGTTCACAGAGGAGGCCAAGGTTGCATTTGACAAACTGAAACAAGCCCTTGTAAGTAGTCCTGTCCTGACACACCCAGACTTTAACAGACACTTCTATGTTCAGAGCGATGCATCAGACTTGGGAATAAGAGCAGTATTATTTCAAAGAGACGATGAGGGTGGAGAGCATCCCATTGCTTATTTTTCGCAAAAGCTGACTTCTGCTCAGAAAAATTACTCGGTGACTGAGAGGGAGTGTTTGGCAGTAGTGATGGCCATTAAAAAATTCAGGCCATATATAGAATTGATGCCTTTCACAGTTATAACGGACCATAGCAGTTTAAAATGGCTCATGTCACATCGAGATCTGAGCGGAAGGTTAGCTAGATGGAGCCTACAGTTGCAGGCATATTGTTTTGAAATAGAGCACCGTAAAGGAACCCAGAATATAGTACCTGATACTTTATCAAGATATGATATGGAGGAGATTTCGCTAGATGTGAAGGCCTTAATCGATCTCGATTCCTTAGCTTTTAAAGCAGATGATTATTTAGCCTTAATAGAAACCATCAAAAACAATTCTTCACAACTTCCCGATCTAAAAGTGGTTGATGGTTTGGTATATAAACGAACTCAATTCTACGACGGAATTCCCCTTAATGAAGATTTCGCTTGGAAGTTATGGGTACCCAGCGAATTGACCCAGCAAATCATTGAAAAAGCACACTGTCCACCACAAGTTTCTCATGGAGGTTTCCACAAAACTCTCCGTAGGGTAAAAGAGTACTTTTTCAGGCCAAATATGAATACTCATGTTAGAAATTTTGTACAAAATTGTGATATCTGTAAAGAGATAAAACCAGCCAATTCGACTCTTCGTCCATCTATGGGAGCCGAGACTATTACAGAAAGACCTTTTCAAAGAATTTATGTAGACTTCTTAGGTCCTTATCCCAGAACCAAAACGGGAAACAGTTTTATTTTCATTGTGGTAGACCACCTTTCGAAATACGTTTTGCTAAAAGCCATGGCCAAAGCAAATTCAAGAAATGTAGTTAAGTTTTTAATTAGTGAAGTATTTCATAAATTTGGAACCCCAGAAGTAATTGTGTCAGATAATGGGAAACAATGTATTAGCAAAGAATTTTCAGATATGATTAAACTTTTTGGTATAAACCACACCAAAACTGCTTTTCACTCTCCACAAGCAAATGCCTCGGAGCGGGTAAATCAATCTATTTTATCAGCGATTCGAGCATATCTGGGAGAAGATCACCGAGAATGGGATCAAAATTTATCAGAGATAGAATGTTCTCTGCGATCTTCTGTCCATAGTTCCATCGGAACTACCCCATATTTTGCGCTCTTTGGAGTCAATATGATAAATCATGCCAGTCTTTATAAATTAGCCAGGAAACTTGAACTTCTTAATGACCCCGAGACGACACTCATTCCAAACTCGGTAAAACAGAATCTTATTCGAGAAAAGATAAGAAATAGTCTGCACCAGGCATACTTGAGAAATGAAAAATCTTATAATCTTAGAAGTCGTCAGGTCAAGTTCATCCCAGGGCAAGAAGTTTTCCGAAGAAGTTTCAGGCAAAGTGATTTTAAAAATAATTATAATGCTAAACTTGATAAAAAATTTTTCAAGTGTCGCATTGTTAAGCCAGTTGGGAAATGCCTTTACGAAGTAGAAGATCTTAAAGGGCATCCCAGTGGCATTTTTCACGCTAAAGATTTGAAGCAATAGATGCTTAGGAATTGAAGAATTTAATTTTTTCTTCTAATTATTTTTGTTTTTTCTTTTTACATATATATAGCGACCGAAGTCTAAAGCATATATATATGAGGATAGAAATTATTATTTTTTTGTTCAGTTAATTCAATTTTTAAAATAAAGCGGAGATCTCAAAATGAAATACTAATCCGCAACGTATGCACGGGAAATATGTAATATTTAACTCTTAATTCTATCTTAACTTAACTTAAAGCTAACTTAAGTTCAAATTTTTCCAATACTCACCTGAATTTTCAAAGAGTTCCGGAAGATCCAATTGAATTTAGTTGAAGTAGTACCTGAATTAAAAAAAAAAAGTACAAATTTTATTACAATTATTTAAGATATAATATTAAGAGGACTAACCTGAATTTCTACTTACGAAATGTCCTTTTAGTATTCCCGAATTTTTTAACAAGCTGTAGGACAGCTTTTCCTTCCTGAGTGATGTGTAGTTGTGTATGGGTAAAGGTTGAAACCCATTTCTCCAGTTTTTTTCCATTAAGAAAAAGAAAAAAATATGAATTAGTGAAATATCATTATGTAGGATTATTGGCGAAATAGAAAAATACGAATAAAAATGAACAACTTAAAAATAAAATTAAATTTGAAATGTCCATCTCAAGCCATACTTACAAAGTTTTTTTTAGCTAAATTTTGGTTATAAATTATGAAATTTATGTTTATAAAAAATTGAGTTCTCATAATTTTTCTCATTTTCCAGAGCAAAATTACAAAAACTACGAAATAGAATTAAAACTACAACTTACGTTCATTTCTGAAGCGCCGACTGTAGTCCCACCACAAGTCTCGGCTAGAATATTTGGTAAAGTTCGGAACCCTGTTTTTTTTCCATCCGAACAGGAGTCCAATCTTCTAGACTCTAACAGCAGATGTCAGAATTGTGAAGTCAGAGTACGAATGAAAGCACTCTGGGTTTACCGACTCTAGTTGATGTCTGCGCATCCGGAGCAGTCACCTGGTGACTGTCTTTGACCATTAGTGCAATTCCCCTTTCGCGGTGAAGCAGTAGCCGTTCGCTCTTTGGCACGGGCCAGGGAACTGTTGTACACGAGGTCGCAGATCCGTCCTTCACCCGACTTACGACACTAGAGTCTGGAAGCCAGAAGACAAAAAGAACAAATACACCTAAGTGCATTTGCAAACCATCGTATCCGACATTCTGACAAAAGCTGAAGGTCTAGTCGATGGTACACCTGTTGGAGAAAAAAGGAGAACAGGATTACTCGAACTTACCATCAAATATAATTTCCTGGTTTCACAGGAGAGGCAGATTAAGTCGCCTGTAGGTAATAAATGTCTGGAAAGATAAAAAAGGAAGTATTAATATTTTTCTTATTAAATTATTAGCGTTTCTATTTTTACTTACCTTTTTGTGAATGCAATATCCAATTTGAGTAACTTCTCTAGATGTCTTTTGATTATTGAGACCATGGAAAATTTTTTCTTGCAACCATAGGAGGCCACTCGCCTAGACACCAACAGCAGTGGTCAGAAAGAATCCGTTGGATTACGAACGGAAGCATCCCAGATTTACCGACGCTAACAATATGTCTACGATTCCTGAGCAGTCACGTTGTGACTGTCCTTGACCATTTGTGCACTCTTCCTTTATATTCCCATACGCAACTATGGCACAAGGCAGAAGAGTGTTGTACACAACACATCAACTGAGTGTTTTCACCATGTCTTTGTGCTAGAAAAGTAGCCATAATAGTTTTTGGAATTTTAAAATAGTATTGGTTATTTAGCCGTTTTTGATTGGTTTTAGCCGAGGATACAAAAGGGGGTAACTGAGGAGACATTTTGAGCATTTTATTCTAACCTCGAAGCTGTTCACTGTTTTTTTGAAAGTTTGAAAAGAAAAGTTAAATATTTTTTTCATTTTTGCAAGTCATAACCAACAATTTTTATCAAAAAACTTTAAAGTTTTTCTTAATTTTCGGAAAAAAACAAACAACCAGTTTTCAAACGTGGTTGTACATGTTGGTGAAATAATTTTCTTTTGCCACGATTTTTGGAATAAATTCTTGCCGGAGCAAGGAACTTAAAAAAAAAACTTGCAATACTGAAACTTAACTGGTGGCCCAGATACACTTTTGTATTGGATCCTTTGGAGCTCCTGTGTTTTTACTTGGCGGCAATACCATATATGATCTATGTCGTTGTTTTCACTTGGTAAGATCCTCTATAGGAGATGTCTCTCTTTTGCCATAGTTCTAATTTTGTCATTCCTCTTTGGTTTAAGGATTCCCCCTCATTTGCCTGCCTTGATACACCGATGCCGTCCACAAGCTGTTATGTCTGCCAAACTTCTTCAACAACATTCAATGTTTAGTGGTTTCGTACGCTTTAAAGCGATCGGTAATTTTGTTGGAAATCTTATAATTATTAATATTTGAGTGCGGGTATTCCAAGTGAAGAAAAAAAACCAAAAGTTTAAATATTATGCTATATTGGTAGTTTATCCTATCAAAATTATTTTTAATACCCATATATTTTTTTTATGCTTTGCATTAATCTCCTAAAAAAATAGAAAAAAAATGTAAAAATATCTGAAACATTCGGCATTGAAACGAAAGTGTGTGTTTGCGTGCTTAACCAAATTGAAAACCAAAGAATAAAACGAACAAAGAATAGATCAAAGTGAAGAACAATCTCTGTAAAAATAGTTTATACGGTTAGTGTTTTGTTTAATAAGAGAGAACAGACCAAAACAAAAAACTGTAAAATTGGTTAATTTGCTGGAGTTTGCTGTTATCAACATCAACCAACCCATTCTGGAAGGCCTTTCAACGTGGGAGCTCCGACATATTCAAAGTAAGTTAACTCTCTTTAACTTCTATCAAACCACCATCAACAAACCAATCGATCAATTTTACAGAGAGTACGCGGACTAACCGTTATTGCTCTCAGGTTCCACAAAATATTTGCATTAATATTTTTAAATTTGCAAATATTTTGCTGATATTTTAAAATGATCATAAAAATTTTTAAATGGCCTTAAAATTACTTGTTTTGCAATTTAAATATTTCTAAAGGATACGGATGTTGATGGTTGCTTGAATTTTACTCGCTATGCAAAAAAATGTACAAGTGTTGGATGTGTTAATGTTAAGTATTCAGTTAACAGACAGCAAGCTGCTGCGAACAATTGGCGCTGTTAACTATTTTAGTAAGAGAACATAGTTTGAAAAGCACTGCTTTAATGTATTCTTTGCTAATGATTTTCTTTCTTATTTTAAATTATTTTTTTCTGCTTTCAATAACAAATCCAACCTTGTATGTTTGAATTTATTTTTGGGGAATGATCTTCAAATTATTTAACTTGAAATGATTGCAATAATTTGTGCTTGTGTTGATGATGGCTGTAAAAGGTCAATGTACTTAACAACTGTTCACATTTATAAGGAAACGAAAACACACAAACATATACAGAACTGATTAAAGATTCTTTTTTTGCAATTTAACATCTAACGTTCAAGCCCGAATTTTGTTTCTGAATTTTGAATGTTTTCAATAATATCATTTTATAGAGATATATTTAGCATGGTTTTGGTATATAATTATTTAGCTGTTTTTATTTTTTTTTTCGTTTTTTTTTTGTGGAAAATATTAGTAATTGGTCAACTATTTAATCTCGATGATAAATATCATAGTTTCAAAAATTTTGAATTTTAAAATCTTTATAAATTTAGGATATTCAATATTTATCTGAGTTGTTTCTTTTTGATAGTTATAATGAATTTTATTTTCAATAAATTTTTGGTATTGTTAACCATGTGCTAAACGAATGTTCTAAGTTTAATTTGAAACAGGGGTCAGAAAAGTAACATAGGGTAATCAAATATGCCCTATATGTTAAACAAGATATTTTTGTTTTTGGATTGTCATGGCAAACAGCATGGCAAACCATGCATCTACAGCTAAGCATGGCCTTATCAAATTATGATGGAAATAGACTCCTCTTTTCTATATTGAGCTTTAGACTATAGATATTTTTATACCCTCCACCAAAAAAGGTATGGAGGGTATATTAACTTTGTCATTCCGTTTGTAACTCATCGAAATAATCATTTTAGACCCAGCAAAGTATATATATTCTTGATCAGCGTAAAATTCTAAGACGATTTAGCCCTGTCCGTCTGTTGTAATCACGCTACAGTCTAAACGAATTAAGATAGGAAGCTAAAATTTTGCACAGATCTCTCTTTTGTCTGCAGGCAGGTCAAGTTCGAAGATGGGCTTTATCGGTCCACGATATCGTATAGCCCCCATATAACGGTACCCCCCGATATTCGGTATTTTGATGATTTTACCCACATTTTTGAACGGAATTGTCTGAAAATCCACACAAGGAGTTCCTTGTGGGTACTTTATACCTCAGCAGAGAATTATCTATATAGGTCCACAATATCGTATAGCCCCCATATAACGGTACCCCCCGATATTCGGTATTTTGATGATTTTAACCACATTTTTCAACGGAATTGTCTGAAAATCCACACAAGGAGTTCCTTGTGGGTACTTTATACCTCGGCGGAGAATTATCTATATAGGTCTACGATATCGTATAGCCCCCATGTAACGGTACCCCCCGATATTCGGTATTTTGATGATTTTACCCACATTTTTCAACGGAATTTTCTGAAAATCCACACAAGGAGTTCCTTGTGGGTACTTTATACCTCGGCAGAGAATTATCTATATAGGTTCACAATATCGTATAGCCCCCATTTAACGGTACCCACCGATATTCGGTATTTTGATGATTTTAGCCACATTTTTCAACGGAATTGTCTGAAAATCCACACAAGGAGTTGCTTGTGGGTACTTTATACCTCGGCAGAGAATTGTCCATATAGGTCCACGATATCGTATAGCCCCCATGTAACGGTACCCCCCGATATTCGGTATTTTGATGATTTTACCCACATTTTTCAACGGAATTGTCTGAAAATCCACACAAGGAGTTCCTTGTGGGTACTTTATACCTCGGCAGAGAATTATTTATATAGGTCCACAATATCGTATAGCCCCCATTTAACGGTACCCCCCGATATTCGGTATTTTGAAGATTTTACCCACATTTTTGAACGGAATTTTCTGAAAATCCACACAAGGAGTTCCTTGTGGGTACTTTATACCTCGGCAGAGAATTGTCCATATAGGTCCACGATATCGTATAGCCCCCATGTAACGGTACCCCCCGATATTCGGTATTTTGATGATTTTACCCACATTTTTCAACGAAATTTTCTGAAAATCCACACAAGGAGTTCCTTGTGGGTACTTTATACCTCGGCAGAGAATTATCTATATAGGTTCACAATATCGTATAGCCCCCATTTAACGGTACCCACCGATATTCGGTATTTTGATGATTTTAGCCACATTTTTCAACGGAATTGTCTGAAAATCCACACAAGGAGTTCCTTGTGGGTACTTTATACCTCGGCAGAGAATTATTTACATAGGTCCACAATATCGTATAGCCCCCATTTAACGGTACCCCCCGATATTCGCTATTTTGAAGATTTTACCCACATTTTTGAACGGAATTTTCTGAAAATCCACACAAGGAGTTCCTTGTGGGTACTTTATACCTCAGCAGAGAATTATTTATATAGGTCCACAATATCGTATAGCCCCCATATAACGGTACCCCCCGATATTCGGTATTTTGATGATTTTACCCACATTTTTCAACGGAATTGTCTGAAAATCCACACAAGGAGTTCCTTGTGGGTACTTTATACCTCGGCAGAGAATTATCTATATAGGTCCACAATATCGTATAGCCCCCATATAACGGTACCCCCACGGTATTCGGTATTTTCATGATTTTAGCCACATTTTTCAACGGAATTGTCTGAAAATCCACAAAAGGAGTCCCTTGTGGGCATTTTACCTCCTCAAAATGAAGTGTCTATGTAGGTCCACGATATCGTATATCCCCCATATAACTGTAACCTCCGATATTCGGTATTTTGATGATGTTAGCCACGCTTTTCGATGGAATTGTCTTAAAATCAACACAAGTAGTTCCTTGTGAGTACTTCACCCCCTGAGAGAGAATTGTCTACACAGGTCCACGATATCGTATATCCCCCATATAACGGTACCTCCCGATATTCGGTATTTTATGATTTGACCCACATTTTTCATCGGAATTGTCTGAAAATCCACACAAGGAGTTCCTTGTGGGTACTTTATACCTCGGCAGAGAATTATCTATATAGATCCACGATATTGTATAGCCCTCATATAACGGTACCCCCGATATTCGGTATTTTGATGTTTTTAGCCATATGTTTCAACGGAATGGTCACAAAGGGTTCTTTGTACACAAGGGGTTCTTTGTGAGCACTTTACCCACCGACAGAGAATTCTCTATATAGGTTAACGATAACGTATAGCTCCCATATAACGGTACCCCGCGATATTCGGTATTTTGATGATTTTAGCCACATTTTCCAATCGTATTGTCTGAAAATCCACACACGAAGTTCCTTGTGAGTACTTTACACGCAGACATATATTTGTCTTTATAGGTCCATAATATCGTATATCCCCCCATATATCGGCACCTTCCTATATTAGATATTTTAAGGATTTTAAAAGAATTTTTATTGGATTTTATTTTTTTGAAAATTTTCTAATTCGTTCCAAATGGTGGAGGGTATTCAAAGTTCGGCCCGGTCGAACTTACTGCTTTTTTACTTGTTCTTCATATATCTCTTTCTTTCTTGTACTTCTTTCTATCATTTATGCACGCATTATAATTAAATAGACTGGTAGTTGGCATAATCTATTGATGAATTTTGGCAAGATCCCACACCCAACGACGAGCAATAAGGCTGGTGAACTATGCGTGCCAGGCCATATGATTCATCTGAAAATATCTACAGGAAAATTGTAATCGATTTAACCCATGCATGCTACAGTTATTTTGGCGCCCAACGTGGGGCCCGAGTGATGAGTATATTTTAAATTTTTAGACCCAAAAAGGCTTGATATAGTTTATATCATAGTTTTATCACTCAGGTCCTTTTATTTCTCTTCTTCCTTTTTTTTCATACGTCTTGTTGACAAACTTTCATTGAAATTTATAAATTTGATATGCAGTTGTGCTTAAGTTTATAACCAGTTTATGACTTGTTCTCTTTATATTCTTTGTAAAAGGTTCTTTCTGGTATTAGGTTTGAATGAATGCTGATTTTGGACGTTGGTCTAATTCTGACTTCAATTCTAAGACCTTATAAGAAGCTTTTACTTCTATCAATTTTTGCGACTTGGAATTTAAAACGTTATCGATTATGTTTTTTAACCATCGTAAATGAAAGTATATAGTCCTTTCCAGTTCTATATCTTTCTTGCTTCTTTCTCTTTTCTGCTATTTCCTCAAATGTTGATTACTTATTTTTTTTATTAATTACCCTATGTAACTACTGATCTCCTGAACAAATTAAACTTGTAAAAAAATAATTATTTTCCTATTTAGTGTTTTTCATTTTGGTTAATAATTTAATTATTAAATATAGGATATTTCTTCATTTGTTCCCATTCACTTGTTGTCCTTTTGATTTTGAGATTTTGTTGTTAATAATGCATCTCGATAGGAGTTCTGATGATATGGCTTCTGGTGGTCCAGTCGTAGTGGATAATTGTCTAATATTCAAAATATGCAGTTCTACAATTCAGAGTCCCTTTTTTGTCTGAGATTATATGCAAGCATTCGTTTCATAAGATTTGTATTAACAGTTACATAAAAACTCATTCGGATTGCCCGGTTTGTGGTGTTAAAATTTTTAAGGATATTAAATCGTCCAATCCTTCAGCTTCTCAGAAATCAACTTTCACAATTACAACAAGATCATCATCTAAAGCAAGGAATTTTGATGCAAGCAGGACAGAAGAAATTCCTCAACAGGATATGGCTTCTACCTCGAATCCTTCAGCGGGAACATCAACCTCTCAGGCAAATTTAAATTTAGATGCCGTCAGAGAAATAGTAACTTCACTCATGAGTAGTCAACAGGCAACAATAATTGAAAGTATTTCAAGTCACATTTCTTCTTTAGTAGAGAAAAGTGTTGAAGCGAGTCTAAATATCAACGCTACCCCTCAAATTTATAATGCTTCCTCTCCTATGGAGGTCGAACAGAGAACCTTGGAGCAACTTTTTGGATTGCCTTCCAACAATGTCAACAAGTTATCAATGGTGGATTTGGCCAAGCTAATAACGAGGTAAATTTGAATAGGTCTCGTTTAAGCTTTCCTACCTCTAGTCGTGATTTGTCCTCAAGACCTGATAAAGTTAGCCAGATTATCACTAACTGGAAAATCAAATTTAATGGCAGTTCTACTAGTTTACCCGTCGATAACTTTATTTATCGTGTTGAAGCCCTTACAACGGCGATTTTGATATTTTATGTCGTAGTGCCAGTTCGTTGTTTGAAGGAAAGGCAAGTGACTGGTATTGGAGATTTCATCGCACGGTACCAGTTGTCATTTGGAGAGATCTTTGTAAAGCTTTACGCCAGTCGATAGGTTAGATAAACCGTTAGATGATAAAACCCTGGTAGAAATCCTGCGCCGTAATCTGCAACCAGATATACAGCACGAGATTTTGAACATGTCCATTCATTCTGTAGGCCAGCTTCGGGAAATTTGTCGTAGACAGGAATTTTTCATGCAAGGTATCAGTCGAAAACAAGGTTTTGGTGGCAATAGACAAAATAAGTTTGCATGCAGAGTTACTGAATTAGATTACAATGATGGTACAGATCCAGAGTTGCTGGAATTCGAAGAATTATCTGAAGTTTCATTGGTATGTTGGAACTGTAGAAAATCTGGCCACAGATACCAGGAGTGCTTAGCTGATCGAACAATATTTTGTTATGGTTGTGGTACGCCACAAGTATATAAGCCCAACTGTAGAAAATGTAACGATTCAAAAAACTTGCGTATTCCTGCACTGAAAAGTGCACACAAACCGACAACATGTCAGCAGTCCTTGCAGACGATGTGAAAAATATTACTTATTCCACTTTTTGTCCAGATACCATTAAAAATCAATTATTTCAGGAAGTGATACACAAAGAACCTTAGAGTGTGTTAAACCAAGACCCAATTCATGTTACAATTTTATCTCGGAGTTCCTCTTCTTCTTCTCAGATAGGTCCTAGACCAATTATTCCTTTTCATGTTAGGTTAATAATTATAACAAAGTAAGAGAACGTATCTTTAATGAAGACCCTAAAATTACTCGGTCCAATGCGAGAATGAGAAATTTTTGGAAAAATGTTAAATTATTCAGGAAGAATTTTAATATTTCTATATTAGAACGGCCAGGAGATGTTAGGCCATATGCCGAGGTTCGTCTATTAGGCAAGAGTATGATGGGGTTGTTAGATACTGGAGCCTCTGTGATCTGTTTGGGTTCTCAAGCTGCTGTCGAGTTTCTGTCC
This sequence comes from Musca domestica, assembly GCF_030504385.1. Lineage (NCBI taxonomy): Eukaryota > Metazoa > Arthropoda > Insecta > Diptera > Muscidae > Musca > Musca domestica. Next base: position 51,676 of record NW_026712120.1, read on the forward strand.
TATCAAACACCATCCAAAAAATTAAATACCAAGGTTAATACGGCTGATGGTAAGCCTCAAAACATAGTAGAAGTTTTCACAACCGAAATAGTTTTTAGAGAAAAAAGTCTGCCTATAACGATTTATATTGTTCCTAGCTTATCTCAGAATTTAATATTGGGTATAGATTTTTGGAGGTTATACAATCTTCTTCCACTGTCCTTAATAAATAATGTATCGAGCCTTGGAATGTCCTTTAACATCGATAATCTCTTAGATCAGAAAAATCTGACATTAGAACAATAATTTCAACTACAAAGCGTCATAGATATATTTCCATCATTTGCGAAAGAGGGCCTGGGAAAAACCAACTTTATATGCCACACAATAAATACAGGTGATGCAACACCAATCAAACAAAGGCATTTCCATGTCTCTCCGGCAATTGAGAAATTAATCTATGCAGAGCTTGATAGAATGCTAGCTATGGGGGTCTTCTCCCATTGTTCTACATAGGAGACCTGGGAAGAATCGCCTATGCTTAGATAGCAGAAAACTTAATTCCGTAACTGAGGGGGACGCCTATCCGCTTCCTCATATCGAAGGAATTTTGAGTATTGACCTCAAAGACGCATTTTGGCAGATACCTCCTGATGATTCGTCGAAAGGTAAAACTGCCTTCACGGTTCCTGGAAGACCACTCTACCATTTTAAGGTAATGTCATTCGGCTTATGCAACGCCCCTCAAACTATGTGTAGGTTGATGGATAGAGTAGTACCAGCGTCTCTCAGGACTGAAGTGTTGGTCTACCTAGACGATCTTCTGGTGGTATCTCCTAACTTTGAGAGGCATACCGAAGTGCTCAGGGAAGTGGCTAAGTGCCTTCGACAGGCAGGGTTAACGATTAATGTGGGAAAAAGTAAATTTTGTATGAGCGAAATTCGGTATTTGGGTCATGTAATCGGTAATGGCACCATTCGAACGGATCCTGACAAAATTTCGGCTATCATGGAATTTCCTAAGCCCAGATCTGTCAAACAGGTGCGTCGATTTCTGGGAATGTCAGGTTGGTACCGAAAGTTCATTAGGAACTATGCTGCGATATCGAGTCCCTTAACCGACTTGTTAAAAACTAATAAAAGGTTTATTTGGACCGATGAAGCCCAGTTATCCTTTGAAAAATTAAAGTCCATTCTTTGCACAGCCCCTGTTTTGCACAGTCCTGACTTCTCACAGCCGTTCTTCATACACTGTGATGCAAGCAAAACAGGAATAGGAGGAGTTTTGGTGCAAAAAAATGCGGAGGGTGATGAGTTTCCAATCGCATTTATGTCGAAGAAACTAAACCAAGCCCAACGCAGCTATAGTGTCACCTAACAAGAGTGCTTGGCAGCAATGCTATGCATAAACAAGTTAAGAAGCACTAAGTTCGGCCGGGCCGAACTTTTAATACACTCCACCATTTGCAACGAATTTGGAAATTTTTAAAAAATAAAATCCTTAAAAAATTCTGTTAAAATTTTAAAAATACCGAATATATACATATTGGGGTCTATACGACGTGGACATACATATGCATTGTTTGTCATAAGCCATTACCATATTCAAATTCGAAACTGCACCCGCACCGACAATTTTCTGTCACAGACTGTAGTTCCCATAACGAACTTCAAATACCAAATTTTAAACAATTCCGGTAAATAATGTCGCTAAAATCATCAAAATACCGATCATAGCGAGGTGCCGTTATATGGGGGCTATACGAAGACGTGGACCTGCAAAGACAATTTTTAGTCTTAGGGTGTAGTTTCCATTTGGAACTTCAAATACCAAATTTGAAACAATTCCAGTGAATAATGTCGCTAAAGTCATCAAAATACCGAATATAGGGAGGTACCGTTATATTAGGAATATTCGAAGACGTGGACCTGCAAAGACAATTTTCTCTCTTAGTGTGTAGTATCCATTTGGAACTTCAAATACTAGATTTGAAACAATTCCCGTGAATAATGTCGCTAAAATCATCAAAATACCGAATATCGTGAGGTACCGTTATATGGGGGCTATACGAATACATAGACCTGCACAGACAATTTTCTATCTTAGACAGTAGTATTCATTACGAACTTCAAATACCAATTTTCAAACAATTCCGGTGAATAATGTCGCTAAAATCATCAAAATACCGAATATAGGGACGTACCGTTATAGGGGGGCTATACGAAGACGTAGACCTGCAGACAATTTTCTGTCTTAGGGTGTGGTATCCATTTTGAGCTTCAAGTACCAAATTTGAAACGATTGCCGTGAATAATGTCGTTAAAATCACCAAAATACCGAATATCAGGAGGTACCGTTATATGGGGCTATACGAAGAAATGGACTTGTACAGACAATTTTCTATCTTAGACTGTAGTATTTATTACGAACTTCAAATACCAATTTTCGAACAATTCCGGTGAATAATGTCTCTAAAATCATGAAAATACCGAATATAGGGAGGTACTGATATATGGGGCCTATACAAAGACCTGGACCCGCACAGAAAATTTTCTGTCGCAGACTGTAGTTCCTATAACGAACTTCAAATACCAAATTTGAAACAATTCCCATGAATAATGTCGTTAAAATCATCAAAATACCGATTATAGGGAGGTACCGTTATATGGGGGCTATATGAAAACGTGGACCTACATGGCCCATTTACGAACTTAACCTGCCTACTGGTAAAATAAACATGTATGCAAAATTTTAGCCATCTATCTTAATTCATTCGAAAGATAGCGTGATTACAACAGACAGACGGACAGACAGACGGACAGACAGACCGACAGACAGACAGACCGACATCGCTAAATCGACTTAGAATTTTACGCTGATCAAGAATATATATACTTTGTTGGGTCTGACATGAGAATTTCGAGGAGTTACAAACGGAATGACAAAGATAATATACCCTCCATAGTATGGTGGAGGGTATATAAAATTTAGGGCTTATGTCGAGGGACATGAGTTTACGATGATAACAGACCACGCTTCTCTTAAATGGCTCATGTCCCAATCCGACTTAAGTTCACGGCTGGCAAGGTAGGCTTTAAAACTTCAGGGATACAGGTTCAAAATTGAGCATAGAAAGGGGTCTCAAAACATAGTTCCTGATGCGCTCCCGCGTACCAACACTGATGATTTGTCGGGGATCTGCTGTTTATCTGGCATTGATAATGAACGTGGAGTGTTCGTGGATTTAGCGTCCAGTCATTTTTCTTCGGACGAATACAGGGATCTTTTGAAGAAGGTTGAGAAAAAATATAGATTCGACTCCAGATTTAAAGATTATAGATGGTTATCTCTATAGAAGAACGGAGCATTCTGTAGGAGAACAGGTCACTGATGATATGTCATGGAAGTTATGCATCCCTAAAGCAATGGTACCAGAACTTCTTCAAAAACACCACGATGATCCATTGTCTTCTCACAGTGGTATTAACAAAACATTAGAAAGACTTCGTAGATATTATTACTGGCCAAATCTAGTTTGCGATGTTAAAAATTACATTAACTCGTGTGAAGTATGTAAAAGTACCAAACATCCAAACGTTATCATGAGACCACCTATTGGCGATACAGGTATAACACAGAGATTTTTTCAGCGTCTGTATGTGGACTTTATTGGGCCCTACCCGAGGTCCAAGTCAGGAAATATAGGGATTTGTATAGTTTTAGATCATTTTTCTAAATTTTCATTTTTCCGACAAGTAAAAAAAATTCACGGCTGATGTGGTAATCAAATACATGGAAGAGGAGTTATTCCACATTTTCGGGGTACCAGAATGTTTCATCTCAGATAATGGGACACGATTTAAAGCAAAAAAGTTTAACGATCTCTTGAATTCCCACAAAATTAGACATATTTATACTGCAGTGCACTCGCCACAGGCGAATGCATCTGAAAGAGTTAACAGATCAGTCATTTCAGCAATCAAGGCTTATGTAAAACCAGACCAAAAAATTGGGACGAAAAGCTAGGCCACATAGCTTGCGCTTTGCGTTCAATTGTCCATAGCGCAATAGGAACTTCTCCTTACTTTATGGCGTTTGGCCAACATATGGTCACAAACGGTTCCACTTACCAAATATTGAGGAACTTGAACCTTTTAGAAGATAGATCAATCAATTTCAACAGATCAGACACATTCGACATCGTTAGGTCAAGAGCTGTAAAAGTAATGCAAAAACAACAACAACGTAATGAAAAACGTTATAAATTAAGATCACGACAAGTATCATATGAGGTAGGTCAAGAGATATATAGGCGAAACTTCAGTCAAAGTAATTTTGAGAAAGGGTATAATGCGAAACTAGCGCCAACATTTATTAAAAGCAGAGTTCGTCGGAAGCTTGGTAATAGTTACTATGAACTGGAGGACCTTCAAGGTAAATTACTTGGTACATATCATGCGAAAAATTTGAGGCAGTGGTGAAAATCTACATGCGGTATCATCCTTGTTGTCCATTTTAATCCCACAAGTCTGATTTTCACGGGGGGTATTTGTAGTGGCGCATATAGATTTTCAGTTGAAAAATATTAATGTTTTCTTTGGCACCCTCACAGCAAGGGATTGGACAGCTCTGGTAAAGCAATGCAGTATAACGCAATGTTAATTAACATTCAGTTACATATCACTACACATAATTACTAGATCTTACTTTTCGATCCACATGATCGCCTTTTCAACCTTTTGATCTCGTTGTTGTGAGATTCTAGTCTGTTTTTTTGTTTTGTTTGTTTGCTTTGTTACGTTTCTATTGGTTCATTACATTGATGTAATGCCACTTTTGCCTTAATGCATTTCATTAAATCTATATTGATGTTCGCGATCGAATGTTGTCGAGATGTGTAATAGCTCAGTGGAAGAGCTTCTGCCTATGGACCATAAAATCAATTCAATCAATTTAAGCAAATTATAGCAGATTGAAGTTCACCTTCACTTCTGAATGCTATAATATGCCATAAGGGGAAATGCTATAAATTTTTTTTGATGATAGTGGTGAAACTTTCTTTAACCTTTTTTTAGTCTATTCTTATTTCATACATATGTACATGCACAACACATCAACTGAGTGTTTTTACCATGTCTTTGTGCTAGAAAAGTCGCCATAATAGTTTTTGGAAATTTAAAATAGTATTGGTTATTTAGCCGTTTTTGATTGGTTTTAGCCGAGGATACAAAAGGGGTAACTGAGGAGACATTTTGAGCATTTTATTCTAACCTCGAAGCTGTTCACTGTTTATTTGAAAGTTTGAAAAGAAAAGTTAAATATTTTTTCATTTTTGCAAGTCATAACGAACAATTTTTATCAAAAAAATTTTAAAGTTTTTCCTAATTTTCGGAAAAAAAAACAAACAAACAAATGTTGGTGAAATAATTTTCTTTTGCCTGTTTCCACGATTTTTGGAATTGCCGGAGCAAGGAACTTAAAAAAAACTTGCAATACTGAAACTTAACTGGTGGCCCAGATACACTTTTTTATTGGATCCTTTGGAGCTCCTGTTTTTTTACTTGGCAGCAATACCATATATATTCTATGTCGTTGTTTTCACTTGGTAAGATCCTCTATAGGAGATTTCTCTCTTTTGCCATAGTTCTAATTTTGTCACTCCTCTTTGGTTTAAGGATTTCCCCCTCATTTGCCTGCCTTGATACGCCGATGCCGTCCACAAGCTGTTATGTCTGCCAAACTTCTTCAACAACATTCAGTGTTTAGTGGTTTCGTATGCTTTAAAGCGATCGGTAGGTTTGTTGGAAATCTTATAATTATTAATATTTGAGTGCGGGTATTCCAAGTGAAGAAAAACAAGTTAAAAAGCAGTAAGTTCGGCCGGGCCGAACTTTTAATATCCTCCACCATTTGCAACGAATTTGGAAATTTTCAAAAAATAAAATCCTTAAAAATTCTGTTAAAATTTTAAAAATACCGAATATAGCCGTTATATTGGGGTCTATACGACGTGGACATACATATGCATTGTTTGTCATAAGCCATTACCATATTCAAATTCGAAACTGGACCCGCACCGACAATTTTCTGTCACAGACTGTAGTTCCCATAACGAACTTCAAATACCAAATTTTAAGCAGTTCCGGTTATAATGTCGCTAAAATCATCAAAATACCGAACATAGCGAGGTGCCGTTATCTGGGGGCTATACGAAGACGTGGACCTGCACAGACAATTTTCAGTCTTAGGGTGTAGTATCCATTTGGAACTTCAAATACCAAATTTTAAACAATTCCAGTGAATAATATCGCTAAAATCATCAAAAACCGAATATAGAGAGGTTCCGTTATATTGGGGCTATACGAAGACGTGGACCTGCACCTGTCTTAGGGTGTAGTATCCATTTGGAACTTCAAATACCAGATTGGAAACAATTCCCGTGAATAATGTCGCTAAAATCATCAAAATACCGAATATCGTGAGGCACCTTTATATGGGGGCTATACGAAGACATAGACTTGCACAGACAATTTTCTATCTTAGGGTGTAGTATTCATTATGAACTTCAAATACCAAATTTGAAACAATTCCGGTGAATAACGTCGCTAAAATCATCAAAATACCGAATATAGGGAGGTACCGTTATATTGGGGCTATACGAAGACGTGGACCTGCAAAGACAATTTTCTGTGTTAGGGTGTAGTATCCATTTGGAACTTCAAATACCAGAAACAATTCCCGTGAATAATGTCGCTAAAATCATCAAAATACCGAATATCGGGAGGTACCGTTATATGGGGGCTATATGAAAACGTGGACCTACATGGCCCATTTACGAACTTAACCTGCCTACTGGAAAAATAAACATGTGTGCAAAATTTTAGCCATCTATCTCAATTCATTCGAAAGATAGCGTGATTACAACAGACAGACAGACAGACAGACGGACAGACAGACAGACGGACAGACAGACCGACAGACGGGCATCGCTAAATCGACTTAGAATTTTACGCTGATCAAGAATATATATACTTTGTTGGGTCTGACATGAGTATTTCGAGGAGTTACAAACGGAATGACAAAGTTAATATACCCTCCACAGTATGGTGGAGGGTATAAAAAAACAAGTTAAAAAGCACTAAGTTCGGCCGGTCCTAACTTTTAATACCCTCCACCATTTGCAACGAATTTGGAAATTTTTAAAAAATAAAATCCTTAAAAAATTCTGTTAAAATTTTAAAAATACCGAATATATACATATTGGGGTCTATACGACGTGGACATACATATGCATTGTTTGTCAAAAGTCATTACCATATTCAAATTCGAAACTGGACCCGCACCGACAATTTTCTGTCACAGACTGTAGTTCCCATAACGAACTTCAAATACCAATTTTCAAACAATTCCGGTGAATAATGTCGCTAAAATCATCAAAATACCGAATATAGGGACGTACCGTTATAGGGGGGCTATACGAAGACGTAGACCTGCAGAAAATTTTCTGTCTTAGGGTATAGTATCCATTTTGAGCTTCAAGTACCAAATTTGAAACGATTCCCGTGAATAATGTCGTTAAAATCACCAAAATACCGAATATCAGGAGGTACCGTTATATGGGGCTATACGAAGAAATGGACTTGTACAGACAATTTTCTATCTTAGACTGTAGTATTTATTACGAACTTCAAATACCAATTTTCGAACAATTCCGGTGAATAATGTCTCTAAAATCATGAAAATACCGAATATAAGGAGGTACTGATATATGGGGCCTATACGAAGACCTGGACCCGCACAGAAAATGTTCTGTCACAGACTGTAGTTCCTATAACGAACTTCAAATACCAAATTTGAAACAATTCCCGTGAGTAATGTCGTTAAAATCATCAAAATACCGAATATCGGGAGGTACCGTTGTATGGGGGCTATACGAAGACATGGACTTGCACAGACAATTTTCTATCTTAGACTGTAGTATTCATTACGAACTTCAAATACCAAATTTGAAACAATTCCGGTGAATAATGTCGCTAAAATCATCAAAATACCGAATATAGGGAGGTACTGATATACAGGGCCTATACGAAGACCTGGACTCGCACAGACAATTTTCTGTCACAGACTGTAGTTCCTATAACGAACTTCAAATACCAAATTTGAAACAATTCCCGTGAATAATGTCGCTAAAATCATCAAAATATCGAATATAGGGAGGTACCGTTATATGGGGGCTATATGAAAACGTGGACCTACATGGCCCATTTACGAACTTAACCTGCCTACTGGAAAAATAAACATGTGTGCAAAATTTTAGCCATCTATCTCAATTCATTCGAAAGATAGCGTGATTACAACAGACAGACAGACGGATAGACAGACAGACAGACGGACATCGCTAAATCGACTTAGAATTTTACGCTGATCAAGAATAAATGTACTTTGTTGGGTCTGACATGAGTATTTCGAGGAGTTACAAACGGAATGACAAAGTGAATATACCCTCCATAGTATGGTGGAGGGTATAAAAAAACAAGTTAAAAAGCACTAAGTTCGGCCGGTACCGAATATCGGGGTACCGTTATGGACCTGCACAGAAAATTTTCTATCATAGGCTGTAGTATTCATTATGAAATTCAAATACCAAATTTAAAATAGGGTCTATACGACGACTTGGACCTGCATAGGCAATTCTTGTCACAAGCTATTACAATATTCAAAGTAGAAACTTTAAAAATATCTGTTTACAATGTAGCTAAACTCATTAAAATACCAAATATAGGGAGATACCATGGGGGTTATAAATGGACCTTCCCAGACAATTTTCTGTCATATGCTGTAGTATCCATTACGAACTTCAAATGCGAAATTTGAAACAATTCCGGTAAATTATGTTGCTAAAATCATAAAAATACCGAATATCCCGGGGTACCGCTTTATGGGGGGCTATAGGAAGAGGTGGACCTACATGGCTCATTTTCTGTCTTAGGATGTAGTATCCATTACGAACTTCCAATACCACAATTGAAACAATTCCGGTAAATAATGTCGCTAAAATCATCAAAATACCGAATATCGGGGGTACCGTTATATGGGGGCTATACGAAGTCGTGGACCTGCACAGAAAATTTTCTGTCATAAGCTGTAGTATTCATAAAGAAATTCAAATACCAAATGTGAATTTCTTTATGAAATAGTTCCGGTAAATAATGTCCCTAAAATCATCAAAATACCGAATATGAGGGGTACCGTTATAGGGGGGCTATACCAAGACGTGCACAGACAATTTTCTGTCATAGGCTGTAGTATTTGTTACGAACTTCAAATACTAAATTTGAAATAGTTCCGGTAAATAACGTCTCTAAAATCATCAAAATACCCAACATTCGGAGGTACCATTATATGGGGGCTATGGGAAGACATGGACCTAATTGGCTCATTTTATGTCTTAGGATGTAGTATCCATTACGAACTTCAAATACCAATATTGAAACAATTCCGGTAAATAATGTCGGTAAAATCATCCAAATACCGAATATCGGGGTACCGTTAAATGGGGGCTATACGAAGTCGTGGACCTGCACAGAAAATTTTCTGTCATAAGCTGTAGTATTCATAAATTCAAATACCAAATTTGAAATAGGGTCTATACGACGACTTGGACCTGCATAGGCAATTCTTGTCACAAGCTATTACAACATTCAAAGTAGAAACTTTAAAAAATCTGTTAACACTGTAGCTAAACTCATTAAAATACCAAATATAGGGAGGTACCATGGGGGTTATAAATGGACCTTCCCAGGCAATTTTCTGTCATAGGCTGTAGTATTTGATACGAACTTCAAATACTAAATTTGAAATAGTTCCGGTAAATAACGTCTCTAAAATCATCAAAATACCCAACATTCGGAGGTACCGTTATATGGGGGCTATGGGAAAACATGGGCCTAATTGGCTCATTTTATGTCTTAGGATGTAGGATCAAATACCAATATTGAAACAATTCCGGTAAATAATGTCGGTAAAATCATCCAAAAACCGAATATCGGGGTACCGTTATATGGGGGCTATACGAAGTCGTGGATCTGCACAGAAAATTTTCTGTCATAGGCAGTAGTATTCATTATGAAATTCAAATACCAAATTTGAAATAGTTCCGGTAAATAATGTCGCTAAAATCATCAAAATACCGAATCCCCCCCGATATTTGGTATTTGAAGTTCGTAATGGATACTACAGCCTACGACAGAAAATTGTCTCTGCAGGTCCATGTCTTCGTATAGCCCCCATATAACGGTACCTCCAGATATTCGGTATTCAAGTTTCGTATTTGCATATTTTAATGACTTATGACCAAAGTTGCCTATGCATGTCCACGTCGTCTAATATTACGGCTGGCGAAAATACTTTTTTAAGCGAAATGATGCATTAAAGAGATCGTGACGGAGAGCAGACGTTGTGACAGCTATTTTGATTGGGAGCACTTCATTGGCGTTCGCACATATGGTTAACCGAAAATACTTTTCTTTGTAAAAAAGTACCCATTAGCGCCGACGGGTGCGATAACGCACAACACGTATATATGCAAAGACGTTTATATGTACAATTTTGAAAATTTTATGACTTAAATATAGGGCAAAGGGCTACCGATCCATACGAATACATATTTAAAAAATATTATTTTCCTACATGTTTTCTTTGTATAATAGGGTTATTTTTTGCATGTGGGAAAACCTGCACTTGGCGATGCGTTTATCATCATGTAGGTGACGTCTGATGAAAAAGGAGCCAAAGTCAAATAAAAAGACCCATCCATCTACGTCCTATCAACAGTAAGTTTTCCCAGCAACATTTAAAAAAGGTAAGAATATTGTCCTACAACAATATTCAATTAAATAAAAACTAAACAATATTTCTATTAGACAAACTATTAAGATACATTTTTTTTGTTTTATTTCTTTTTATTTTTTGGTGCTAATTCTACTTTTCCCCTTTGCTACGCAAAAATTTGGTCTATTGCGAGTCGGATAAATGCAAAAATGTTTGTCATAAGCCATTACCATATTCAAATTCGAAACTGGACCCGCACCGACAATTTTCTGTCACAGACTGTAGTTCCCATAACGAACTTCAAATACCAAATTTTAAACAATTCCGGTTAATAATGTCGCTAAAATCATCAAAATACCGAACATAGCGAGGTGCCGTTATATGGGGGCTATACGAAGACGTGGACCTGCACAGACAATTTTCAGTCTTAGGGTGTAGTATCCATTTGGAACTTCAAGTACCAAATTTGAAACGATTCCCGTGAATAAGGCCGTTAAAATCACCAAAATACCGAATATCAGGAGGTACCGTTATATGGGCCTATACGAAGAAATGGACTTGTACAGACAATTTTCTATCTTAGACTGTAGTATTTATTACGAACTTCAAATACCAATTTTCAACAATTCCGGTTAATAATGTCTCTAAAATCATGAAAATACCGAATATAGGGAGGTACTGATATATGGGGCCTATACGAAGACCTGGACCCGCACAGAAAATTTTCTGTCACAGACTGTAGTTCCTATAACGAACTTCAAATACCAAATTTGAAACAATCCCCGTGAATAATGTCGTTAAAATCATCAAAATACCGAATATCGGGAGGTACCGTTGTATGGGGGCTATACGAAGACATGGACTTGCACAGACAATTTTCTATCTTAGACTGTAGTATTCATTACGAACTTCAAATACCAAATTTGAAACAATTCCGGTGAATAATGTCGCTAAAGTCATCAAAACACCGAATATAGGGAGGTACTGCTATACAGGGCCTATACGAAGACCTGGACTCGCACAGACAATTTTCTGTCACAGACTGTAGTTCCTATAACGAACTTCAAATACCAAATTTGAAACAATTCCCGTGAATAATGTCGTTAAAATCATCAAAATACCGAATATAGGGAGGTACCGTTATATGGGGGCTATATGAAAACGTGGACCTACATGGCCCATATACGAACTTAACCTGCCTACTGGAAAAATAAACATGTGTGCAAAATTTTAGCCATCTATCTCAATTCATTCGAAAGATAGCGTGATTACAACAGACAGACGGACGGACAGACAGACAGACAGACAGACGGACATCGCTAAATCGACTTAGAATTTTACGCTGATCAAGAATATATATACTTTGTTGGGTCTGACATGAGTATTTCGAGGAGTTACAAACGGAATGACAAAGTTAATATACCCTCCATAGTATGGTGGAGGGTATAAAAATAGGATAAAAATGTAAAAAAATATGAAACATTCGGCATTGAAACGAAAGTGTGTGTTTGTGTGCTTAACCAAATTGAAAACCAAAGAATAAAACGAACAAAGAATAGATCAAAGTGAAGAACATAGTTTGAAAAGCACTGCTTTAATGTATTCTTGCTAATGATTTTCTTTCTTATTTTAAATTATTTTTTTTGCTTTCAATAACAAATCCAACCTTGTATGTTTATTGAAACCCATTTGCTTTACATATGAATTTATTTTTGGTCTTGATCAGCGTAAAATTCTAAGTCGATTTAGCGATGTCCGTCCGTCTGTCTGTCTGTCTGTCTGTCGGTCCGTCTGTCTGTCTGTTGTAATCACGCTATCTTTCGAATGAATTGAGATAGATGGCTAAAATTTTGCACACATGTTTATTTTTCCAGAAGGCAGGTTAAGTTCGTAAATGGGCCATGTAGGTCCACGTTTTCATATAGCCCCCATATAACGGTACCTCCCTATATTCGGTATTTTGATGATTTTAACGACATTATTCACGGGAATTGTTTCAAATTTGGTATTTGAAGTTCGTTATAGGAACTACAGTCTGTGACAGAAAATTGTCTGTGCGAGTCCAGGTCTTCGTATAGGCCCTGTATATCAGTACCTCCCTATATTCGGTATTTTGATGATTTTAGCGACATTATTCACCGGAATTGTTTCAAATTTGGTATTTGAAGTTCGTAATGAATACTACAGTCTAAGATAGAAAATTGTCTGTGCAAGTCCATGTCTTCGTATAGCCCCCATGCAACGGTACCTCCAGATATTCGGTATTTTGATGATTTTAACGACATTATTCACGGGTATTGTTTCAAATTTGGTATTTGAAGTTCGTTATAGAAACTACAGTCTGTGACAGAAAATTTTCTGTGCGGGTCCAGGTCTTCGTATAGGCCCCACATATCAGTACCTCCCTATATTCGGTATTTTCATGATTTTAGCGACATTATTCACCGGAATTGTTTCAAATTTGGTATTTGAAGTTCGTAATAAATACTACAGTCTAAGATAGAAAATTGTCTGTACAAGTCCATTTCTTCGTATAGGCCCATATAACGGTACCTCCTGATATTCGATATTTTGGTGATTTTAACGACATTATTCACGGGAATCGTTTCAAATTTGGTACTTGAAGCTCAAACTGGATACTACACCCTAAGACAGAAAATTGTCTGCAGGTCTACGTCTTCGTATAGCCCCCCTATAACGGTACGTCCCTATATTCGGTATTTTGATGATTTTAGCGACACTATTCACCGGAATTGTTTGAAAATTGGTATTTGAAGTTCGTAATGAATACTACAGTCTAAGATAGAAAATTGTCTGTACAAGTCCATTTCTTCGTATAGCCCCCATATAACGGTACCTCCTGATATTCGGTATTTTGGTGATTTTAACGACATTATTCACGGGAATTGTTTCAAATTTGGTACTTGAAGCTTAAAATGGATACGACATCCTAAGACAGAAAATTGTCTGTGCAGGTCTATGTATTCGTATAGCCCCCATATAACGGTACCTCACGATATTCGGTATTTTGATGATTTTAGCGACATTATTCACGGGAATTGTTTAAAATTTGGTATTTGAAGTTCGTTATGGGAACTACAGTCTGTGACAGAAAATTGTCGGTGCGGGTCCAGTTTCGAATTTGAATATGGTAATGGCTTATGACAAACAATGCATATGTATGTCCACGTCGTATAGACCCCAATATGTATATATTCGGTATTTTTAAAATTTTAACAGAATTTTTTAAGGATTTTATTTTTTAAAAATTTCCAAATTCGTTGCAAATGGTGGAGGGTATTAAAAGTTCGGCCCGGCCGAAATTAGTGCTTTTCAACTTGTTTAACTTGAAATGAATATATAAAAAATCTCCGATTGCAATAATTTGTGCGTGTGTTGATGATGGCTGTAAAAGGTCAATGTACTTAACAACTGTTCACATTTATAAGGAAACAGAAACACACAAACATATACAGAACTGATTAAATATTCTTTTTTTGCAATTTAACATCTAACGTTCAAGCCCGAATTTTGTTTCTGAATTTTGAAATTCTATTTTTTTGAAAAATTTAAAAATTTTAATTCATGTTTTCAATAATATCATTTTATAGAGATATATTTAGCATGGTTTTGATATATAATTATTTAGCTGTTTTTATTTTTTTCTTTTTTTTTTTTTTTGTGGAAAATATTAGTAATTGGTCAACTATTAAATCTCGATGATAAATATCATAGTTTCTAAAATTTTGAATTTTAAAATCTTTATAAATTTAGGATATTCAATATTTATCTGAGTTGTTTCTTTTTGATAGTTATAATGAATTTTATTTTCAATAAATTTTTGGTATTGTTAACCATGTGCTAAACGAATGTTCTAAGTTTAATTTGAAACAGGGGTCAGAAAAGTAACATAGGGTAATCAAATATGCCCTATATGTTAAACAAGATATTTTTGTTTTTGGATTGTCATGGCAAACAGGATGGGAGGGCTAACCATGCATCTACAGCTAAGCATGGCCTTATCAAATTATGATGGAAATAGACTCCTCTTTTCTATATTGAGCTTTAGACTATAGATATTTTTCTTCATATATTTCTTTCTTTCTTGTACTTCTTTCTATCATTTATGCACGCATTATAATTAAATAGACTGGTAGTTGGCATAATCTATTGATGAATTTTGGCAAGATCCCACACCCAACGACGAGCAATAAGGCTGGTGAACTATGCGTGCCAGGCCATATGATTCATCTGAAAATATCTACAGGAAAATTGTAATCGATTTAACCCATGCATGCTACACAGCCTTCATTTCAAGAAGTTGGAAATTTTCCTGAAAATTGACTAGTGCCCTTCAACTTCAAAGATCGCAAATATCTCGGAAACTAATAGGCTTAGGATTCTGGGAATGGTTCCATTGTGTCGAGGAACATTTTTTACACTAAAAACAGATCTAATATTAGTTGCGTTTTTTTTAAACAAAGAGATAACAGCCTTAATTTCAAGAATTTGGATATTTTCCTGAAAATTTACTAGTGCCCTTCAACTTCAAACGATCGCAAATATCTCGGAAACAAATAGACATAGGACACTAGGAATGGTTCCATTTTGTCGCGGAACATTTTTTACACTAAAAACAGCTCTAATATTAGTTGTATTTTATTTAAACAAAGAGATAACAGCCTTCATTTCAAGAAGTTGACACTGTAGCTAAACCGATTTAAAATACCAAATATAGGGAGGTACCATGGGGGTTATAAATGGACCTTCCCAGGCAATTTTCTGTCATAGGCTGTAGTATTTGATACGAACTTCAAATACTAAATTTGAAATAGTTCCGGTAAATAATGTCTCTAAAATCATCAAAATACCCAACATTCGGAGGTACCGTTATATGGGGGCTATGGGAAGACATGGGCCTAATTGGCTCATTTTATGTCTTAGGATGTAGTATCCATTACGAACTTCAAATACCAATATTGAAACAATTCCGGTAAATAATGTCGGTAAAATCATCCAAATACAGAATATCGGGGTACCGTTATATGGGGGCTATACGAAGTCGTGGATCTGCACAGACAATTTTCTGTCATAGGCAGTAGTATTCATTATGAAATTCAAATACCAAATTTGAAATAGTTCCGGTAAATAATGTCTAAAATCATCAAAATACCGAATCCCCCCCGATATTTGGTATTTGAAGTTCGTAATGGATACTACAGCCTACGACAGAAAATTGTCTCTGCAGGTCCATGTCTTCGTATAACCACATATAACGGTAAATCCCAAAATTCGGTATTTTGATGATTTAGCGACATTATTCACCGAAATTGCTTCAAATTTGATATTTGAACTACGTAATGCATACTACAGCCTAAGGCAGAAAATTATCTGCACAGGTCCATGTTTTCGTATAGCACCCATATAACGGTACCTCCAGATATTCGGTATTCAAGTTTCGTATTTGTATATTTTAATGACTTATGACCAAAGTTGCCTATGCATGTCCACGTCGTCTAATATTACGGCTGGCGAAAATACCTTTTTAAGCGAAATGATGCATTAAAGAGATCGTGACGGAGAGCAGACGGTGTGACAGCTATTTTGATTGGGAGCACTTCATTGGCGTTCGCACATATGGTTAACCGAAAATACTTTTCTTTGTAAAAAAGTACCCATTAGCGCCGACGGGTGCGATAACGCACAACACGTATATATGCAAAGACGTTTATATGTACAATTTTGAAAATTTTATGAGTTAAATATAGGGCAAAGCACTAAGCAAAGCACAAAGTTCGGCCGGGCCGAACTTTTAATACCCTCCACCATTTGCAACGAATTTGGAAATTTTTAAAAAATAAAATCCTTAAAAAATTCTGTTAAAATTTTAAAAATACCGAATATATACATATTGGGGTCTATACGACGTGGACATACATATGCATTGTTTGTCATAAGCCATTACCATATTCAAATTCGAAACTGCACCCGCACCGACAATTTTCTGTCACAGACTGTAGTTCCCATAACGAACTTCAAATACCAAATTTTAAACAATTCCGGTTAATAATGTCGCTAAAATCATCAAAATACCGAACATAGCGAGGTGACGTTATAGGGGGGCTATACGAAGACGTGGACCTGCACAGACAATTTTCAGTCTTAGGGTATAGTATCCATTTGGAACTTCAAATACCAAATTTGAAACAATTCCAGTGAATAATGTCGCTAAAATCATCAAAATACCGAATATAAGGAGGTACCGTTATATGGGGCTATACGAAGACGTGGACCTGCAAAGACAATTTTCTGTCTTAGTGTGTAGTATCCATTTGGAACTTCAAATACCAGATTGGAAACAATTCCCGTGAATAATGTCGCTAAAATCATCAAAATACCGAATATCGTGAGGTACCGTTTGTGGTGTGCGCCTTTAAAAGGGGTAACCCTGAAAATAATTGATAGCTAGAAGAAGAACAATTACTAAAAAACAGCTGATTATTCCAATTACTTAAATGTCAATATTAGGGAATAATGTAAAAAGAAAATGGAAAAATTAAGCGAGGAAAATGGCAGCCAGAATTTCCTGGCAAAAATTTTAAGAAAAATCTGTCCTTTTGATTTTGCCTGCGAAGAAGATTGGATGTGTGGCTCCCTGTAACCAGCGAAGAAAAAAGCCGACAAAGTTTTTGGTGATGAACCACTTGTTAAGAAGTGAATTCAATGTTTTTATTTGTTTGAAACATATATACAAACAACACGAAATACAAACTTTTTTTTACAAAATTGGAAGCCTTAAAATAATTTAACAAAATTTAACAACAAAAGGCTAAAAATTGAAAGAAAACTTATAACAAAACAAATAGTTTTCACAAAAATGGAAAATTAAAAGAAAAATTTAACTTTTTTTAAATTAAACAAAGTTTGGAAATAATTTAACAAAGTTTAAAGAAAGAAAAAACCAAAACAATTTACTAAAAATCTAAAGCAAGAAAATAAATCTTAAACCTAAAATTCATGAAGAGTTGGAGCCTACAAGCCACACCATCGCCCATCCAATCCATCGAGGGAGCCGCTGATTTTGCGCCATTGCTAACCCAGCGTGGCTTGGTATTCCCAACCGACATTTTATACAAGAAACCTCGGACAGACAGACGGACGACGAAGCATCATAATTAAATTCCGCGGTTTTTTTTTTTCTGTAAAAAAAAAGGAGAAATATGAATTAGAAGGGGAAACAAATGAAGTAAATTTTAAATTTTAATCACCTTTTGGTTAGTCTGTAGGTACACGACGTTGAACAGAGCTCTATTCAAGGTTAGGTAACCAGGCTTTTAATCCGTTCGTCGATTTTAAGTGCTATCGACACTCCATCTTTGTTTGCCTTTCCTGAAATTGAATGAAAGAAATATAATTAATAAAAAAAAATTAACGTGGAATATAATTAAAAAAGCTAAACTTTAACAATACTTACGTACATACTTGTTGGGAAGAACCACAATTGCAAGCTGCCTTTATTGCACCCTAATTTTTGTCATCAGAAATCGCAGTCTAAAAGAAGAAAAAGTAAAGTTTTTTTTTGTAATTTTTGGCAAAATTGTACTTGTTCATTGAATTGAATTCATAATTAAAGTTGAACGCATACATTAAAGTTAGCATGTAATTTTTTCTACGAATTGTTATTTGGGAATTTAAAGTAATTTAAATAAAATGTACCAATTTTATACAGAAAATATAAATATGTCTTTGGCTTAAAGCCCTTTTAAACAGGTGGTGGTAATGGTATAAAATGCGGTAAGTCAAGGGTCAGATCTGGGACGTCCAGTATGAGTTGACGTCATGGCGAGAGGTGTTCTCGGAGGGAGGGCTATCTCCTGGCTGGTCAGCCGCCAGGAGCACTGTTTCTGTGAAGAAAACTAATGTTATTTCGGGATTTGGTTGTAGTTAGGTGAACGTTTCTTCTTTTTAATTTTGGTGTTAACATGTTTCAGGCTTCTTTTTACCCCCTTTTTAATTTAGTTTGAAGTCCGGTATGATTTTTTTTTGTTTGTTCAACCGAAAAGATCTGCAAGTGGCAAGAACCAACCCCCAATCCGACGAGCCATAGCCGCGCTAAACGCCAGCATACCGGCAACGCCACTTAATGATCAACACAGCGTTTTCATTTCGTTTTTCTTGAACACGGTTGTTACAAAATGGCGCCCAACGTGGGGCCCGAGACATGTTAGTTTTTCATGATTGTTAGTCGTAGTGTATGAATGTGTTTACCATGAATCTTTAATGAGTCCCGTCTAGGTTTATTAAGAGTCCTGACGCGTTGCTTCATCATCATTTATATTTGGGAAAAATATGATTTTTATTTTTTTCTAGTGGCTTAGTCGTTCTAGTTTAATACCTCTAATTGCACTAGCATTTTAATAAAATTTCATATTTCGGTAAAGTTAAAATTTCAGATTTCTTAGAGTTATATCGTTGAAGAAATTCGTCTGGTTTATCAGTTCTCATTTGTGGAGACCCGTCCAAGCAGCCTATAAGAAGGCAGGTGACGCGCTGCTATGCAAATGAGAATTGCTAGTCTCAAACGAATTTGTTTTTTTTTTTTTTTAGATTGTAGTTTCTGTCCGTCTATGTTTAATTTCAGTACCCGGAATTTGGTAGCTGATCACAGACTTACCCAGAGTTTCCATCGGTCCTGCGACAATTTTGGCTTCCGACCATTGGTCGTATTGTCATGGAATCTCTTAAGGGATGTCTGAGTAAGCCGCCTTTTCCATATTCCATTTTTTCGCAGTTGATTTTTAGTTCTAAATTCCACAGTTTTGCCAGTGTAACTCACCAAATCCCTGCAAAAAAAAGTGAAACATATTAAAATTCATACAGAAACAGTTTATTTGACCTTGACTTACCACTATTTTGACCAGAAATCACCACCTAACATTATTTGATTTTTTCCAGTTTTTTTTTTCATTAAAATTATTCTGCCGGATAATAGAATTGTATGCCGTACAGAATAACCTGTAAAAGTGAAAAGTGTGTATTAATTGTGAAAGAACTGAATTACATTGAATTGATTTTTTTATTTTACTTACCACAATTGTTTTTATTTTTTTTATTTAATCAAAACCACCGCGTGGTTTACTTTCGAGCAAAATCTTTTGACAGATTTTATTTTGATTTTTATTGCTTTTTCGGAGTTTTTGTTTGCTAATTTTGTTAGATCAAGTAGCACTATGCCTCTTACTAGAGCTGCGAGTGCAGGTTTGGCAGGTAGACCGATATTAGGGCAAAATGGGGGTGGTAACCACTTCCGAAGCTACAGCCGTAAGCAGTGTTGTTACCGCGGTTCACAGCGCTCCTTCTAACGCACAACAGGTTACAACTGCCGCGCATAGTGGTCCCATTGCTTCTCATATTGCACATTTAGCACATGGGAACGTCCCAGCTCAAGGTATTTCATCATCAATGTCCAATTCATCGGCACCGCCACCAGTTCCATTAAGTATGCAAGAGGCCGCTAACTCGTTTAACACGTATTTTTGGTCACATGGAAGCGTGGCCTCACCAAACTATAGTGTTTTGACCGGGTTGCAGAATAGACCAGTTGTTCCGCCAGCAGATCCAGCAGTCAGCGCAGGAGTCAGGGAAATTATTAATTCTGCCATCGCCCTGTCCCAATTGCAATACCGACAACAGGAAGAAGAAAGGTTGAGAGTGCTGATACCAAGAATTGCGGAAGCGACCAAGCGTTCGTTGTTGGGGGATAATCAGTTATTTTCTCAAGCCGGCTTGGCGATGCCAGCAGCGGCACCACATGCACCAGCGCGGACATCCTTGGAGTCAGTCATTCTGTCCTCACATGCATTGGCGTCAGGCTTAACGTCTCAACAACCTAATTTAGCAAGGGGTTACACACTACCATATCCGGAGCGAGTAATTCCACCACCGATTCACGATCCTAGACCGTTGTCACTTGGTCCGTTTAACCAACCGCCACCAGGGTTCACATCAAGTGGTGCACCAGCACAACCACCAACCAGCTTATCGGTACCACCACCAGTCACCGGAGTCCAAACTCACACAATACCGCCGACCGAGAGGTTGCCTAATATCTACAGCAGAGGCATGCGAACAGAGCCACACGAGACCCATACCAGTCCACATCCAAGCAGTATTGTCTCAGAAATCTCTGGGCGTTTTAATTTGGCGAAATGGGGAGTATCTTTTGATGGTACCGACAAAACCATGAGCGTCCAAGAATTCATCTTCAGAGTGGGTGAACTTAAAAAAGATTATAATTGCCCAGATGAAGTATTGATCACCAAATTTCACCAACTTTTGGAAAAGCCAGCTCTCGATTGGTATTGGAACCACCGGAAATTGGTCCAGTTTCGCACATGGAAGGAGTTGGAAAGTGCTTTGTTGGCGCAATATCAAAGATTTGAAAATGAATTCCATCTTCAAATGCAGATTTTAAATCGGCGTCAATTACCACACGAGAATTTTGAAGATTTTTACAATGATGTGCTGCGGCTACGGACACAGCAAAAGTCGCCATACAGGGAGCACGAGATAGTGGAAATAATGAGAGGCAACCTTAAGCCGTCTCTAGCCCAAATGATCTTCTCGGCTCAGATAAATAGCTTGGGTGATTTTTATAGGCAGGTGAAGAAAGCCGAAAATCTTTTATGGACTCAAAGGCAGCAACGCTACAACACACCACAGAAAGTGCATGAGCTAGAATGGCAGATCGAAGAGGAACCCCGAGGTGAAATTGAAGTTGATGCCGTGACCATGACATCCAAATATAAATGTTGGAACTGCGGTGTTATGGGTCATAGCTGGATGGAGTGCCGGGAGCCTCGAAAGATTTTCTGCTATAGGTGTGGCCAAGAAGGTGTTACCGTCCCCGATTGTCCGAAGTGTCAGGGAAACCGGCACAGGAACCCACCTCAGTCTGGGCAGGTGAGGTCAACCCCAGTTTAAGCCCAGAGCAGAGTAGTAGTAGTTCCAGTATTAAAGTTTCTATCTTGAAGAATGTAGAGCAAGAAAGTAGAAAGTCAGAAGTAAAACCGAGATTGAGAGAGTTGAAACCACTTCATATCAGAGTAAGAGAATATTGCGAGGCGAGAGAAAGAATTTTTGGTCAAGTTTCCAATAAAGTTAAGAAGGCTAGAGAGCGCTATAAGAGGAGAAGACGCATTCGTCAAGAAATAGCCTCGGCTACCATATTTGAAGGGGAAGATAATCGTTTATATACCAAACTGCATATCAATGGTGAAGAATAGAGGGATTGCTAGATAGCGGAGCCTCCGTTTCCTGTCTGGGGAAAAATTGCCTTAGCTTTGTGGAGAGAGCGGGATTGGAAATTAAGCATTTCCATTCTTTTATTAAAACCGCTGATGGAAGCCCACATAAATAGTTGGCAGGGTGACGACTAATGTAAAATTTAGAAAGCAGGAGCATTCTATCATATTCTATATTGTTCCTTCTCTGAGCCGTGAGTTGTTTCTAGGGGTAGACTTCATGAAACGTTTCCAAATGTTTGCTCAGGTGGACGGTTTGTCACTCCAGAAAGTGAGTCTCTGTGGTGAGCCTGAGATCAGTGATGTTAACAGCCATTCTTTGTCCGAGGAGCAACGAGTTCGTTTGCAAATAGTGAAGGACAAATTTCCTTGCTTTACCAAGTATGGCTTGGGAAAGACTAAAGCTGAGGTCCATTCAATCGCACCCGCGATGCAACCCCGGTGAAAGATAGGCATTATCCCGTTTCCCCGGCTGTGCAGAAACTTATGTATGCGGAATTGGATAGGATGATAGAGCTAGGTGTGATTGAAGAGAGCGAGAGTCCATGGAGTCATCCGGTTACTCTAGTCCGAAGGGGCGAAAAGAACCGTTTGTGCCTGGACGCTCGCAAACTCAATGCACTGACGGTCAAGGACGCCTATCCATTGCCGCATATAGAAGGTTTACTCAGTCGGCTGGGGGATACCTATTTTATTTCTAGTGTCGACCTGAAGGATGCGTTCTGGCAAATTCCACTGGATCCTTCAAGTAGAGAGAAAACTGCATTCACAGTGCCTGGACGACCGCTTTACCATTTTACCGTCATGCCCTTTGGTCTGTGCAATGCAGCCCAAAGGTTATGCCGTTAATGGATAAAGTGATCCCTGGCGCACTACGTGATAGAGTTTTCGTCTACTTGGATGATCTTTTGGTTGTTTCGCCAGACTTCGACACTCACCTGGGATTGCTAGAGCAGGTGGCAGGTTGTTTGGCCAAAGCAGGACTCACAATAAATGTAACCAAGTCGAAGTTCTGCTTCAAAGAGCTTAGATACTTGGGTTACATTGTTGGAGGTGGCAAACATAAAACTGATCCGGCAAAGGTGGAAACAATAGTGAAGTTGCATACCCGAAAACAGCAAAGCAGGTGAGGAGTTTCATGGGTACGGCAGGGTGGTATCGAAGGTTCATTGCCGACTTTGCCACCATTGCGGCTCCCATCTTTGAAACCCTCAAGAAAGGAAAACGATTCACGTTCACAGAGGAGGCCAAGGTTGCATTTGACAAACTGAAACAAGCCCTTGTAAGTAGTCCTGTCCTGACACACCCAGACTTTAACAGACACTTCTATGTTCAGAGCGATGCATCAGACTTGGGAATAGGAGCAGTATTATTTCAAAGAGACGATGAGGGTGGAGAGCATCCCATTGCTTATTTTTCGCAAAAGCTGACTTCTGCTCAGAAAAATTACTCGGTGACTGAGAGGGAGTGTTTGGCAGTAGTGATGGCCATTAAAAAATTCAGGCCATATAGAATTGATGCCTTTCACAGTTATAACGGACCATAGCAGTTTAAAAGTGCTCATGTCACATCGAGATCTGAGCGGAAGGTTAGCTAGATGGAGCCTACAGTTGCAGGCATATTGTTTTGAAATAGAGCACCGTAAAGGAACCCAGAATATAGTACCTGATACTTTATCAAGATGATATGGAGGAGATTTCGCTAGATGTGAAGGCCTTAATCGATCTCGATTCCTTAGCTTTTAAAGCAGATGATTATTTAGCCTTAATAGAAACCATCAAAAACAATTCTTCACAACTTCCCTATCTAAAAGTGGTTGATGGTTTGTATATAACGACGAATCAATTCTACGACGGAATTCCCCTTAATGAAGATTTCGCTTGGAAGTTATGGGTACCCAGCGAATTGACCCAGCAATCATTGAAAACACACTGTCCACCACAAGTTTTCTCATGGAGGTTTCCACAAAACTCTCCGTAGGGTAAAAGAGTACTTTTTCTGGCCAATATGAATACTCATGTTAGAAATTTTGTACAAATTGTGATATCTGTAAAGAGATAAAACCAGCCAATTCGACTCTTCGTCCATCTATGGGAGCCGAGACTATTACAGAAAGACCTTTCAAGAATTTATGTAGACTTCTTAGGTCCTTATCCCAGAACCAAACGGGAAACAGTTTTATTTTCATTGTGGTAGACCACCTTTCGAAATACGTTTTGCTAAAAGCCATGGCCAAGCAAATTCAAGAAATGTAGTTAAGTTTTTAATTAGTGAAGTATTTCATAAATTTGGAACCCCAGAAGTAATTGTGTCAGATAATGGGAAACAATGTATTAGCAAGAATTTTCGATATGATTAAACTTTTTGGTATAAACCACACCAAAACTGCTTTTCACTCTCCACAAGCAATGCCTCGGAGCGGGTAAATCAATCTATTTTATCAGCGATTCGAGCATATCTGGGAGAAGATCACCGAGAATGGGATCAAAATTTATCAGAGATAGATGTTCTCTGCGATCTTCTGTCCATAGTTCCATCGAACTACCCCATATTTTGCGCTCTTGGAGTCAATATGATAAACAGCCAGTCTTTATAAATTAGCCAGGAAACTTGAAATTCTTAATGACCCCGAGACGACACTCATTCCAACTCGGTAAAACAGAATCTTATTCGAGAAAGAAAGAAATATCTGCACCAGGCATACTTGAAAATGAAAAATCTTATAATCTTAGAAGTCGTCAGGTCAAGTTCATCCAGGCAAGAAGTTTTCCGAAGAAGTTT